>NW_025765325.1:0-95000 GCF_003918875.1 Haliotis rubra
CAGTGAAGGCCATTTCTGGTGTCCCCAGCCGTAACATTGCTTGAATATTGCTAAAAAGCGGCATAAGGCTTGCTCACTCTCTCATTTCATTGTTCCAGTTAATGCGCTGTGCAAAGGGTATTTGGTCGCAGAGCTGGAATTTCACTTTGTACAAGTTGTCTACCCTAGGCGTGCCAGGACATTATGACCTGATTTTGTTTCTCGGTTTGTCATCACCATACATGGTTGTTTGTTTTGATTTTCAGCCTGCTATGGAAGCGCCTAACGCTCGTCATGAGACCCGCATCACTTTGGGCTCCTGCCTCGTCAATAAATAACACAGAACTAACGAAACACAGCTCTTAGCGGCAGAAACGAAAAACACTGCTCCAACGCAATGATTGACAGACTCAAGTTATAGGGTGAGTGAATGAGGTTTAGTTTTACGCCGCTCTTGTACAATTCCACCAATATCACGGCGGGGGACACCAAGTGGAGATCAGACCGGGGACTTCGGCATTTGACGAGGCTTGAAAGGTTTAACCCTAAGGCTACCCACCGCCCCCAGGATATAGGGACTTAAGTAAATATTTCGACATCTAAGTTTAAAGGATTCGACTGGTCAAAGTTCGAGCTATCCGATGTTAGAAACAACCGCAAACGGTAACACTGTAGAAAGACGCATGGGGACCGGGCCTGCTGAGAGACAACCATGCGTTGAAACAGATTGGTGTTTCAAAGTGTACACTGCTGCTATATAAAATGTCCTTATCCTTGTATTGAAAACCTATATGGAATCACCTGGAAGGGACATTGTCGCATTGTATACAGTGTATGAAATAAGGGACCGCCGAAACGCCAGAAGACGGTTAGATTTCAGACGGACGGTTTAGTTTTACATCCCTAACCAGCCTGATGGTCTGGTAAGTATTGAATCATAGCGGTGTCTGTCGGTCTGGTTGAAATCCATTTTGGGACTGGTAACGATACAAAGTTGCCAGCCCTGATGTCTGGCTGGGGTTTGGGCAACGCTGAAAACTCTGTTGTCGCCCGCACAGAAAACAAGCAGAAACTGTCAGAAGGTCGACCAATGCGACAATGTCCCTTTTGGATTCCATACATACTCGATACCAATCCACCAATCCTGTTCATCAAACCTGTCCAGACGCGTGACCGGGCGCAGTCACAATCAGGTAAATGCAAACAGTGGGCAGAGCCTGGATCTGAGGATTGCACTTCACGCGCAATCTAGCCCTGCTTGTACTGTACGGGTTTTCACTTACTGACGTGACCAATCTGTAAAAAGCTTCCCGAAAGGCAATTCTGAGAAACATGTATAAAAAGGCTAGTTGGAATTATGTGTTTGATCGCGAAAAGAAACCGAACAGTCGCTGTCTCTCGCGCAGCAATTATCGTTTACTTGTTTGTGAACGGGTATCAGAAGTTTGGAAGGACACCGAGATTAGTGCTCGTCCCAATGACGATGGACTGGGTTTTCTACGTCGCGCCGCACAGAATATTAGCTCACCCAAGAAGATGAAATTACGAATGATGATCCGTGCGTGTTCTATTTAATGGAACGTATGTCGACTCTTCTGTCGCGTGCATGGACCAGGAATGGTTATGTGACGAATATGCGGATTCCAGTGACATCATTTGCAAAGTGGGTACAAGTCTCCAGACTCAGAACCTAGTTGCCGACAATTGTCTTTTGCCAAACGCTACTGAGCTCGGATTCCAAAATGGCGGCTATCCTGTTCCAGGATTGTTTACTACGTGTGCCTTTGGTCTCAGTCGACTTCTTTCTCATTCAGTATTTGAGTTTGCTACGAGTGCTAAGAGGTTTATCAAGCCATGGGCAATGTACGTTGTCGGTGACGTGCACCTGACGGGGGCGTGGTGGCAGACGGCGACGACGGACCTGGGGGTGAGGTTTATCAGAGGAAAGGCCAGAGTGGCTTGCGGACATGAAAATAGCCTCCATTGATCTGGCTGGGCACCTCATCAGACTGCAGCTTCTCATGGGTGAGCATGTGTGATCATTTATCCGTCAGTTCAGGTGTGTGTGTGTGTGTGTGTGTGTGTGTGTGGTGAGAGAGAGAGAGAGAGAGAGAGAGAGAGAGAGAGCGAGGCACATAAACGTCGGTTGATGTATGGATGTTGTAGCAATCACGCAGAGGAAAAGATCAGGTGTGGCCGGTTATGCGCGAGTCCACGTGTGAATTTGTGTGAATTCAAATCACATGTCATTGTGTGTAATCACTTATAATTTAATATTGTGTGAGAGAGAGAGAGAAGGGGAGAGAGCGAGTTCACTGGCCAGTTCACTACAGTTCATGTCTTTAACCCCCACCGCCCCAAGAATACAATGTATTGAAGCACATCTGTGTAGTGGTACGCAACTGAAGCAAAGAGTATGTGCAACTCAACCGAAGTGATTGTGCAACGTATCTGAAGTTAGTGTGTAACTCTTCTCCATCTCTAAATTATACATGTGGATGGGGGTAGACGGACCAGTAACAACCGAGGCCATTCAGTACCATAAGATTCTCCTGGTTTGCCATTTACGAGCACCTAATACCCGCATTTAAACAAATTCTCCCTCACTGCAACACACGTCTGACTATCAAAATGTTTACGCCATGAAACCCTATTTTCAGTTAATGGCGGAATCTACCTTGACCTTGACATGCTGCTCCTTCGTCCTTTGACCCATTGCATTATGATGCGATGGTGCTCTTGGTCGCCATGACAACGACAGGGGCTGAATAATGCAGTCATATTAGCCAAAAACACGCTCATTCAAATGGTACACCAACTACAACGACTTCAACGATGACGACTTCACTCTTACATTGTCGGAGATAACCCTTCGACAGTTGTCGAATGAGCATCCTTCGTCCGTTCACATGGAAACAAGGAACTTCCTTCCCAGACAAAGGCCCAGATGCGGGTACTGAGTATATAAACCATTCTTACGACTGGCGAGGGAATTATGGAATACATCTACCGTGGCACCGAGAATTTCGACTGCCTACCAATCCGGGATGGTATTAACAAGAGATGAGGAACTGCACTTTCTCCGACAGATCCCGAAGTATGTTCACAGTGAAAAGGCGTTGTACCTTCCATAGCCCCTTGATAAACCGAACATATTTAATATATGAATTATCTTGTGTAGCTTTGGTACTTTCACATGTATTTTCCGTAGGATAAGCAGTGACGCTCATGTGAACTACCTAGGAAGATACTGGATAGAATTGGTCTTCAATCCACACTAGTCTTGTCGTAAGAACCACACTACTTTATCTTCGCCTATGGTCTGTTTGCAGTGAAAACGTACCGATAATTCACTTTAAACAAAAATGTCAATCAAATAAAGTGAAATTAAGATTGCGAATCCTCATAATTTTATTACCTTTGCCATTTGAACATTTAGATCTCCAAGAATTTTTATTCAACTTGGGATGAAAAGTTGTTTAACAAAAACGATCATAGTTTTCCAATCGGTATTATTGGTTTGTAATTACAAGGGGGTATGCACATAAAATGAAACACCGAGATCAAGTAGGGTTGGTCTAAGTTAACGCTCACCACGTACCGCACGTGCATTTGTTTCACTGTTCCAACTACTGCGCTTACCCCCTTGTAATACAAAACCAATATAAGCGACTTGAAACTATGATCGTTTTTTAAAACAACTTTTCATAAGTTGAATAAATATCTAAGATTTAAATGTTCAATTGGCAAGGTAGAATTATTAGGATTCGCAATCTTATTTTCACTTTATTCGATTTACATTTTTGTTTAAAGTGCAATTCACCTGTACGTTTTCACTGCAAACAGACTATAGCCATTTCTGAAATGCTAAAGCCTTATATGAAGCAGGGCTAGATTTCCTCAAGTGTTTCATCTAAACGGGGTCCTTTTCAATTTACATGGAATTATTTGTTTCTATAAAAATTATGTATATTCACAGACTAAACGTTTGTTTAGTCGAGGGGCTGTGGAGTAGCCCAGTGGTTAAAGCGTTGGCTTGTCACGCCGAAGACCCGGGTTCGATTTCCCACATGGGCACAATGTGTTAAGCCCATTTCTGGTGTCCCCCGCCGTGATATTGCTGGAATATTGCTAAAAGCGGCGTCAAACTAAAACTCAGTCAGTCAGTTTAGTGGAAAGAGGCAAATAGGGGAATCCGGTGGCCAGACTCTCTGATTTCCATGGATCGATGCTCCATGATGTTAATCACTGGATTGTCTCCTACGAGACACGATGTTTTACATAATGGTATTTCAAACATCAGATATTGCTTAGTTTGGACTGACAAAAGCGACAAAGAAACACACTCCCTGTTTTGTCGTGTTTGAAAAAATGTATTCGAAGCCTTCGTAAAATATTCACGATTTCGATTGAAAATTTGGTTGAAAGTGCGGGATAGTCTGAACTGTTTCATAACAAAATCACAGCCTGCCAGCAGAATGTAGGAGGAAAGCCCGAATGTACAAGTCTTCGAGTTCACAACTTCGGTGAAACTGAAAACCGAGCCTCTGAATCTGGGACTCGAGACCCACGATAGTACACTAGCGTGATAACCTGTACCTCTGACTACTCACAGCACTGGCGGATCCAGAGTGGGGGTGGGGGTGGGGGTGGTGGTGGTTTCGAACCCACCCCTTTGAAATGCGACTTAAAGACCACGGTGAAGATTTTTTTGCGTTGGCGGAGCCAGGGGTGTGTGGGGTGTGTGTGTTGTTGTTTGTTTCAGGGGATTCAGAGCACTGATCATAATCGAAACATCAGACCAACTCTGTGATTTTTCGAAGAATTTTTTATTCTCAAAATAAAAAGTTGTTTAACAAACAATCTTTCAAATTTTGACACAGTACACTATTTGTTACGAGGGAGGACTGCAAAAGAAGGAACAGCCAGGTGTACGCGGAGCACGTGCACAAGTGCTGACAAAAATATTGAATCATTTACCTGTGCTGTGCTGTCTCCATCCTTTCCGCACACCTGCACATATGCACACATATGTATGTATGTATGTAGGTAGGTACCAGGTAGGTGTGTGTATTGTGCGTGCGTGCGTGCGTGCGTGCGTATGTGTGTGTGTGTATGTATACACGAGGGCTGCAAATAACAGAAATAGTGGTTCTTTATTTATATGAGTATTGTTTTTAATCCATGTTTAGCGATATTCCAGCAATTGTACCCTGGACTTCACCCGACCTATCAATGTGGGAAATCGGACCCAGGCTTCTCTTCACACGTAGAGTAACTTAGTAAAGGCAGACCCTTCAACTACTGGGCTACCCCGCCCTATTCTCGTTATGTTGTTAAACAAACGAATGAGTGAGTGACTAAGGTTTTACGCCGCTTTTAGCAATATTCCGGCAATATCACGGCAGGGGACACCAGAAATGGGCTTCACACATTGTGCCCATGTGGGAAATGGAACCCAGGTCGATTTAACCACTACGCTACCCTACCACCCCCATAAACGAATGAATTCTGTTTTCTCATTAAACATTAAATTTATTTATTTATTTATTTATTTAGTGCCAATATCCAGATCACCTGCTCAAAGGTAATTGTATTAGATTGTTTAAAATAAACGAAGGAATCCTATTCATGATGTTGATCACTGGGTTGTCTGGTCCAGACTCGATTATTTACAGACCGCCGCCATATAGCTGGAATCAAGAATGTATCTAAACATTTAATTTCATGACAGACCTACCATGCGTTGTTTGATTCCAACTGTAGCGGTATTATACAGCTCTCTTTGTGAAATAGATAATCGTATTTGTCCGTTACACGATGTTGGCATGGAACTGACGTATTTTCAGCGTAAATATGTGGGTACCACACTTAGAGGTTGAACATCTCAACATATGTATGTACCCAAGGAACGCACTGTGGCTTCTGTTGAATTGCTGTGTTTGATCGGTGGTTGGTGTAAAAAGCAGCGTTATTTATTTCCATTTTTTCCGTAATGCTTGAATACAGCTTTGTGGGAAGAAATAACATATTTACGTTTATTTTATGTCCGTTTGGAATAGGTAGGTCCGATAACCATGTCAAAAATTCACACGCCTTAGAGTTCTCATTTCTCTTACCTTTGACCCTGTGAAAAACAGATCCCCTATGACCCATAGCTATATTGTGCTGACTGACTGAGTTTGGTTTTACGCCGCTTTCAGCAATATTCCAGCTACATCACGGCGGGGGACACCAGAAATGGGCTTAACACATTGTACCCATGTGGGGATTCGAACCCGGGTCTTCGGCGTGACGAGCCAACGCTTTAACCACTGGGCTACCCCACCGCCCCAGCTATCTTGTAAAGAGGACTGGAGGATTTTACATTTACGCGTGGACCTTGTTTCTTGATATCAGCCACCTGTTTGACTTGTCTAGACTCGAATAGTTACAGACCAAAGTCATAGAGGTGAGGTGAGGTGAAATTGGGTTTAACGTCGTGCTTGAGAATATTTCGCTCATATGACGACGTCCAAAGTCATAGAGGTTGAATACAGTTGAGTGCTGACTTGAATAACACGCAGCCGAAATAGGTGTTCTGACTCTACAATTCATATGTCAGTAGCATTTTCAAATTCATACAGAACGGGCGTTTGTGACTGTGTTATTCCTCTGACGTAACGGTAACATAGCAGCATCATTAACCTGACATACGGTTCACGTAACAGGGATACAAATTTAATGTGACGTAAAATTGGTATGCATCCCATAATCCTTTTCATCTGACAACCATGGAAGAGTGTTATTCGACTGATATGAAAGCCACGTTACTGTGTTATTCACCTGACATGACAACAATGTAACAGTCTATTCACCTACGTAATAAAATGTAACAGTGTTATTTACCTGACATAACAACAATGTGACAGTGTTATTCACCTGTCGTAATAAAAATGTAACAACCATGTAACAGTGTTATTCACCTGATATAACAACTATGTAACAGTGTTATTCACCTGATATAACAACCATGTAACAGTGTTATTCACCTGATATCACAACCATGTAACAGTTATTCACCTGATATCACAACCATGTAACAGTGTTATTCACCTGATATAACAACCATGTAACAGTGTTATTCACCTGATAAAACAACCATGTAACAGTGTTATTCGCCTGATATCACAACCATGTAACAGTGTTATTCACCTGATATAACAACCATGTAACAGTGTTATTCACCTGATATAACAACCATGTAACAGTGTTATTCACCTGATATAACAACCATGTAACAGTGTTATTCACCTGATAAAACAACCATGTAACAGTGTTATTCGCCTGATATCACAACCATGTAACAGTGTTATTCACCTGATATAACAACCATGTAACAGTGTTATTCACCTGATATCACAACCATGTAACAGTGTTATTCACCTGATATCACAACCATGTAACACTGTTATTCACCTGATATAACAACCATGTAACAGTGTTATTCACCTGATATAACAACCATGTAACAGTGTTATTCACCTGATATAACAACCATGTAACAGTGTTATTCACCTGATATAACAACCATGTAACAGTGTTATTCACCTGATATAACAACCATGTAACAGTGTTATTCACCTGATATAACAACCATGTAACAGTGTTATTCACCTGATATAACAACCATGTAACAGTGTTATTCACCTGACATAACAACCATGTAACAGTGTTATTCACCTGATATAACAACCATGTAACAGTGTTATTCACCTGACATAACAACCATGTAACAGTGTTATTCACCTGATATAACAACCATGTAACAGTGTTATTCACCTGACATAACAACCATGTAACAGTGTTATTCACCTGATATAACAACCATGTAACAGTGTTATTCACCTGATATCACAACCATGTAACAGTGTTATTCACCTGATATAACAACCATGTAACAGTGTTATTCACCTGACATAACAACAGTATATCAGTGGTATTCACCGGACATAGCAACAATGTAACAGTGTTATTCACTTAACGTAACAGAAATGTAACAGTGTTATTCACCTGACATAGCAACAGTGTTATTCACCGGACATAACAACAATGTGACAGTGTTATTCACCTAACATAACAACAATGTAACAGTGTTATTCACCTGTCGTAATAAAAATGTAACAGTCTATTCACCTACGTAATAAAAATGTAACATTTTTTTCATGCTGCGCCATATGTGTACTACTTGTCAATGGAAAGTTTAAAATCTTCAAACAAATCACAAATTGCCGTTACTTTTGAGGTGACAAAGAATTTCAAGACATTAATGTATAGTAATATTTTACAGACAGACTGTTTGAGAATACAGCAGCATGCATTTACAAGTCGTCCAAATTTGCCGTTATAAAAATGGCATGAAATGTCTCACAGCTCCTTTATCCTAAATACTTGAAACTCGGACAATATAAAGGCAAGAACTAATATCCAGCAACCTACAACAGTTGAGTTTGACAAAGTATGGATCTCGAAGATACTGTTTGAAAGGAGTACGTAGTATACAGTACATGAGACAACCCTCTCTTTTCGTGAAAACGGAAAAAATATAGTAGGTTATGTCACAATTTATACAAGCACAAATATTGTTATATGGTGAATATTCGTAAGTATCCCGCAAAACCTTTACTTAAGATACTGAAAGTGTTGGCGAATGAGGATTTAATTATTTAGACAAGCCTAAAATCCATATATATATATATATATATATCTTAAATTGGTGTAACTGTTTGACACAGTGCACTTTGTGTTGTTTTCAACGTTAACCCATATTCAACAAACCAACAAGGTTTAATAAACCTGATTAGAAGCTCAATTTAATGAATTAAGGGACGTGACGTGGATTCGTTTGCTTTTTACGTGAAAAAAACCCTGTGTGTTTTGGCCTTCAAACCGGCGTGTGTCCGTTCACTTTGTGTAATTCCGCCCAATAAAGCAGTGAAAAGCCATGACCGGTGTTGACCCAAAGACTTCCCTGTGGATTCAAATGTCGCCTCGACAAAATCAATATAGACGTGTTGTGTTTATTTGACGGCTAACCACATAAGTAAGGACGCCAAATATCAAATGCTTAAACATGGGACCCAGATTCTAGTTATGGTTGAACACGGTTGACGATAGCGATTTAGATACTAGTTATGGCTGAAAACGGTTGACGATAGCGACCCAGATGCTAGTTATGGCTGAAAACGGTTGACGATAGCGACCCAGATGCTAGTTATGGCTGAAAACGGTTGACGATAACGACCCAGATGCTAGTTATGGTTGAAAACGGTTGACGATAGCGACCCAGATGCTAGTTATGGCTGAAAACGGTTGACGATAGCGACCCAGATGCTAGTTATGGCTGAAAACGGTTGACGATAGCGACCCAGATGCTAGTTATGGCTGAAAACGGTTGACGATCGCATCCCAGATGCTAATTATGGTTGAAAACGGTTGGCGATAGCGACCCAGATGCTAGTTATGGCTGAAAACGGTTGACGATAACGACCCAGATGCTAGTTATTGGTTGAAAACGGTTGACGATCGCATCCCAGATGCTAATTATGGTTGAAAACGGTTGGCGATAGCGACCCAGATGCTAGTTATGGCTGAAAACGGTTGACGATAGCGACCCAGATGCTAGTTATGGCTGAAAACGGTTGACGATAGCGACCCAGATACTAGTTATGGTTGAAAACGGTTGACGATAGCGACCCAGATGCTAGTTATGGTTGAAAACGGTTGACGATAGCGACCCAGATGCTAGTTATGGCTGAAAACGGTTGACGATCGCATCCCAGATGCTAATTATGGTTGAAAACGGTTGGCGATAGCGACCCAGATGCTAGTTACGGCTGAAAACGGTTGGCGATAACGACCCAGATGCTAGTTATGGCTGAAAACGGTTGACGATCGCATCCCAGATGCTAATTATGGTTGAAAACGGTTGGCGATAGCGACCCAGATGCTAGTTACGGCTGAAAACGGTTGGCGATAACGACCCAGATGCTAGTTACGGCTGAAAACGGTTGACGATAGCGACCCAGATGCTAGTTATGGCTGAAAACGGTTGACGATAGCGACCCAGATGCTAGTTATGGCTGAAAACGGTTGACGATAGCGACCCAGATGCTAGTTATGGTTGAAAACGGTTGACGATAGCGACCCAGATGCTAGTTATGGCTGAAAACGGTTGACGATAGCGACCCAGATGCTAGTTATGGCTGAAAACGGTTGACGATAGCGACCCAGATGCTAGTTATGGTTGAAAACGGTTGACGATAGCGACCCAGATGCTAGTTATGGTTGAAAACGGTTGACGATAGCGACCCAGATGCTAGTTATGGCTGAAAACGGTTGACGATCGCATCCCAGATGCTAATTATGGTTGAAAACGGTTGGCGATAGCGACCCAGATGCTAGTTACGGCTGAAAACGGTTGACGATAACGACCCAGATGCTAGTTATGGCTGAAAACGGTTGACGATCGCATCCCAGATGCTAATTATGGTTGAAAACGGTTGGCGATAGCGACCCAGATGCTAGTTACGGCTGAAAACGGTTGGCGATAACGACCCAGATGCTAGTTATGGCTGAAAACGGTTGACGATAGCGACCCAGATGCTAGTTATGGCTGAAAACGGTTGACGATAGCGACCCAGATGCTAGTTATGGCTGAAAACGGTTGACGATAACGACCCAGATGCTAGTTATGGCTGAAAACGGTTGACGATAGCGACCCAGATGCTAGTTATGGCTGAAAACGGTTGACGATAGCGACCCAGATGCTAGTTATGGCTGAAAACGGTTGACGATAACGACCCAGATGCTAGTTATGGCTGAAAACGGTTGACGATAACGACCCAGATGCTAGTTATGGCTGAAAACGGTTGACGATAGCGACCCAGATGCTAGTTATGGCTGAAAACGGTTGACGATAGCGACCCAGATGCTAGTTATGGCTGAAAACGGTTGACGATAACGACCCAGATGCTAGTTATGGCTGAAAACGGTTGACGATCGCATCCCAGATGCTAATTATGGTTGAAAACGGTTGGCGATAGCGACCCAGATGCTAGTTACGGCTGAAAACGGTTGGCGATAACGACCCAGATGCTAGTTATGGCTGAAAACGGTTGACGATAGCGACCCAGATGCTAGTTATGGCTGAAAACGGTTGACGATAGCGACCCAGATGCTAGTTATGGCTGAAAACGGTTGACGATAACGACCCAGATGCTAGTTATGGCTGAAAACGGTTGACGATAGCGACCCAGATGCTAGTTATGGCTGAAAACGGTTGACGATAGCGACCCAGATGCTAGTTATGGCTGAAAACGGTTGACGATAGCGACCCAGATGCTAGTTATGGTTGAAAACGGTTGACGATCGCATCCCAGATGCTAGTTAAGTTTGGATACGGCTGACGATAGAATATGTTTCATCTATCGATAAAATCCGTGCATTGGGTTACAAGTAACGTGGATTAAAAGTTAAACTATACATTGTGTACCCCAGTTTGGGTTGCGCCGATGAGTGGATCCCCTGTATCGAATCCTTGCCGTAAGAAAGTACGAAAGTTGGTTACAATAATGAGTAGTTAATTGTGTGACGTCATATCCCAACTGAATAGTACTTGCTCATTGTATCAGTCACTGGTTCAACCTAATTAGACTTGATAATTGATATCAATCTTGATGTTGAGTGAGTGAGTGAGTGTACCTTTACGTCGCTTTTAGCAATATTCCAGCAATATCACGGCGGGGGACCCCAGAAATGGGCTTCACACATTGTACGCATGTGGGAAATCGAACCTGGGTCTTCGGCGTGACGAGCGAACGCTTTAACCACTAGGCTACCCCACCGACTAGTACGGGCGTATGCCTGTTTCATATTGGTTGCCCATTGGTATACCATGCTGTAATTGAACAAGGAGCTCCCCAGGCCTGCTTCTCCCCACCCCCACCCCCACCCCCACCCCAAGACACAGCATACTGAATCCGAACAAACCACAGACATTGTCATAATAGGTTAAACAGGTATCACCTCTTCGGTTGGAGTCGACCAGCGTACGACGGTATCGCTGCATATGGCAATGAACTTCAAACAATAATTTTGGGTAACATTAATTTTTCTTGGGTTAGTAATGGAGTTAAACAAATTAGCGTCCCTCTTGATGTTGAAATGTATGTCAAAATAGAGATGATGGAAGAGCGTGGCATGCTGGTAATCTTTTTTGGGGCCGATAACAACGATATTGATTTTACAAAATTCTCAGGGTATCTCTATAAACTAAAGGATATCCTCAAAAACATGTAGCAACAATCTTACCAATATCTCACTGTTAATTGCCTGTATATATTAGAGAAAATGTTCACATATTCTATATATGTATATGTATTGTCAGAGAGTGTGTGTGTGTGTGTGTGTGTGTGTTCATTCGCAGCATAGAATGAACTGGTAAATCTAGTTTCGTTTCCAAAAGTGATATTGGTTTTCCATTGTGTTGTATTGCTCAGTCTTTCCTGGGGGATCTGCATTTTTAGATTAATTTATAACTGATCACAGATACACATTCTGAAATACCGTAGGCTTTGTACGTCGATGACGTTATTTCTTGGTTTCAGGAGGTGTCTGTTGTCATCCCTAACATTTGCTGTATGAGTTATCTGCCCTTGTCGTGGGAAACTGCAGTAACCAAAACACTTTCGGCTGTAGCGAGGAGCTGAAGTGGATGGAAATCAGTGTATTTTAGCGGGAATAAGTGAGTGATTGCGTGCGTGCGTGCGTGCGTGCGTGCGTGCGTGAGTGAGTGAGTGAGTGAGGTTTATTGCTGCTTCAGTCTGTCAACGATCCCTGAGAGCTTAAAACTCCAAAATGATGACAACTGACTATTTTAGTAAACTCAATGGAATGTCCGAATTATTATCATCAGAGGACTATCGGAGTCGAACCCACGATCTTAAGATCCTGGTAAACTTAAGAATTCTAACTGTGACAACAATTTGAGGGATCCTGACCCACTGGGCCATCCAGTTTGCCCTCCCAGTTAGATGTGTATAGATTGACTGTCTGTCATATCAAATAACACCCGTTAAGGTCCGGGTTAGAATGAACCTTCAGTAACCCATGCTTGTCGTAAGTGACGACTAACAGGATCGGGTGGTCAGGCTCGCTGACTTTGTTGACACATATCATCGGTTCCCAATTGCGCAGATCGATGCTCATGCTGTTGATGACTGGATTGTCTGGTCCAGACTCGATTATTTACAGACCGCCGCCTTATAGCTGGAATATTGCTGAGTGCTGCGTAAAACTAAAGTCACTCACTCACTCTTATCAAATAATGGCATATGTAGTTTGAACAAGGTTGTATGACTAGGTACAAAGCAAGTTCACATAAAACGAATTGCGATCCAATCCAGTATTTCTCTTGCATTGCGATGCATGTAATATATGGTATAGTGATCAATTTTGTAATAATTGAGAAATGTCCTACATGTTGATAGACCGGCAGACAGTCTGTTCAGGAAAACGGTCATGGGTGCAAACACAGACAGTGGTAGACAGTATGTTCAGGAAAACGGTCATGGGTGCAAACACAGACAGTGGTAGACAGTATGTTCAGGAAAACGGTCATGGGTGCAAACACAGACAGTGGTAGACAGTATGTTCAGGAAAACGGTCATGGGTGCAAACACAGACAGTGTTTGGTTGCATGAATCACGTATACCAGGAAGCAATGTATTCAGTTTCTCTTAGCCACAGGACTTTATTTAAATAAAGACATAAACTATTTACAACATAACGTTTTCAGATGAATATAGTTCGATAAAGGATGTTACAGTGTGGAACTTCATAAACTGTTAAAATACATATTTCTTAGGGACGAGTAACGCTCATATACAAGCAATATATGATATTCATCTTTAATAAAAGATGATAACAATTAATACTAAACAGATGAACAAATCCAACCATCTCGAATGTAAGAATCGACGGGGCGGCGGGGTAGCCTAGAGGTTAAAGCGTTCGCTCGTCACGCCGAAGACACGGGTTCGATTCCCGACATGGGTACAATATGTGAAGCCCATTTCTGTTGACCCCCGCCGTGATATTGCTGGAATATTGCTAAAAGCGGCGTAAAACCCAACTCACTCACTCACTCACCCGGGTATTCCTAAAGGGGGAAACATCAACAACCTTACACCGGCAAGTTCTTATTGGCTTGTTGACCATTGATCGGAAGACGGTACAACGTCGCCATCGTATCACACACCGGTAATGATTGGCCGGCCGTGGTGGCTTCCGGTACTATCAGACAGGGAAGACCGGCTGTGGCAAGCAAGAGTTTTATCCAGACAAAGACTTTTTATCCGATGTTTAACAGGCACTGATACAATGCCTCTTTAAATAAGGTCGTTCTCCGATATTTGTAGAGAATCAAAGCGGGGTAAAATGCTCCTTGGGAGCCAGACATGCTGATTAGAAGGAATGTTTAGGGGAATGGGGGTGGTTTAAACCGAACATTAACAGGGGATGGGGTGGACTTGGTGAAGGACCAGAGGAGTGAGGATTGAAGTGGAGTGAGGAGTGAGTGAGTGAGGAGGAGTGGTGGAGGAGTGGTGGAGTGAGTGAGAGGAGTGAGTGAGTGAGTGAGGAGGAGTGAGTGAGTGAGTGAGTGAGGAGTGGAGGAGTGAGTGAGAGGAGTGAGGAGTGAGTGAGTGAGTGAGTGAGTGAGTGAGTGAGTGAGTGAGTGAGTGAGTGAGTGAGTGCAGTTTAACGCTACTTAAATTATAGCAACATCAGTAAAAGAAAGTACGGCTCACCGTTTGCACTCCTGTGGGGAAGGAAGTGAGTGATTGTAATTTTATGCCGCTCTTGGCAATATTGCAGCAATAACCACGGCATGGGACACCAGAAATGGCTTTACACGTGCGGAATCGAACTCAGGCTTTTGGCGTGACGAGCGAACGCTTTAACCACAAGGCTACCCCGCCGCCCGGGGTGAACGGAACCCGGACGATAGACTTGATCAGCCGACATTTCATCCACCAGACGACCCCCACCCTGCCCTAAAGTAATGGTAACAGGGGTTTGTTGTATTGCACCATTCGAACTGAAACATACAAAACTGCTCGTGTATGATGGTACAGTGTCTGACCCAGCTCGTTATGTGTTATCTTATCCCGACGGTGTGGATAGATGTTCGTGTTATCAACCAATGGTTTGCAGGAGTTACAGGGTATAGATGGAACATCCATGAATAGGACCTGTCAGAAACTGCACTTACCAAGATATAAGCCCCTCCCCACTCTTATCCTGTATTAATTACCCACTATTGGGACGGACATAACACTCTGAGCGAGTGAGTTCAGTTTTACGCCGCTTTTAGCAATATCCAAGCAATATCTGAACGGGGGACACTAGAAATGGGCTTCACTCATTGTACCCATGTGGGTAATCGAACCCAGGTATTCGGCGTGACGAGCGAACGCTTGAACCACAAGGCTACCCCACCGCCCCTGCATAAAACTCTGCAAATGAATATAACAAGAGCCTAACTATATTGAGCTATAAGACCAAAAATATAGTTTCTGTTATCCGTTTGTATGATGTACCCATTGGCAAAGGCGACTGTCATATGGAACTAATAATTAAATGTTTACCGAACTTGATGGCGTTTCAAAACGGTTTGTTTAAGAACATACGTCAAACCCTTCTCTTTACATATATCGTATCGTGAGTGAGTGAGTGAGTATGAATGGGAAGGGGAGAAATGAAGGGTCAATTTAGGAAACGAAAAGAAAACAGACTTACGGATCAAACAGGTTTCAAAGCAAGATTTGGATCTGAACATTTGGATGTGTTCATATAATCAAAATCACTTTGAACGCCTACGAAATCCTTCTTTAGCCTAATCAAACACTGTTTGTGCAAATAGAATAGGACCATTGGCATGATCGCAAGGTGCAAAGTTTATTGTAGGTGTTTGAGATCAATTTTACCTAAGAATGCTCAGCGCAAGTTGAATTTGTGCATTTAAAGTGTTCACACACAAGGAGAGCCGTTATAAATGACCAATGTTGAATATTCCAGCCATGTCGTCTTTGGAAGCCCAAGGAGGACGTCACATTTTTCAAAGCGCGACAAACGGCCAAAATGTCGAGCTATCGCATTGTCGCACTGGTTCATTTTGCTACCTTTTGCTTGTTTTGTAAGTGCGACAACGCGACAATGTGACAACGCGACAATGTGACAACGCAACAATGTGACAACGCGACAATGTCCCTTCTAGGATCCCGTAGACAAGTACTCTACTCCTGCATGCCATTTGCGTTTATATTAGTACAGTCATGAAGGTCGAGTGAGTCTGTCCACCTTTTAACTAGGGGTGGGTATTGCAGAGAATTTTCATATTACGATATATTGCGATGCGGAAGCATATATTGCGATATGTATACCAATATATTGCAAGGATTATTTTTTTAACAAAAACTACTTATAATCGAGTTAATGCTTGATTATAAAGCAAAAACACAATCACTATGATTGAGTAACCTTTTATAAAAACTTTTAATCGTGACAAAATAAAAATGTAACATTTGGCACTAATGAAACAGGGAAAAGAACAATTAAAAAAACGGAAATATCCGAAGATTTCCGAGTGTTACGAAGTTTTCCGAATGCATGTGAAAATACCGGTTTTCGATCAGCGTATCGCAATACGTATCGTTTTCATGTCTGAACCGGTAAATACCGGTAAACCGGTTTTATTGCGCAGCCCTACTTTTAACAACACACCAACAATACGACTCCAGAAATACGACCCCGAATGTAATTGTAAATTTACCTGTGAAAATTCTCAACATTATTTTATGGAATGTTCTTTGTATTCTGTTATCAGACAGGAAATGTTTCAAAATATTAGCAGAATTTGTAACATGAAAGCACCAACAAACCTAGACGTACTATTAAATGGCAGTGCAGATCTTCCGTATAGTGACAATATTCACATTTTTAAAGAAGTTCAAAAATATATATCAAATTCCAAAAGGTTCAGTGATCAGATATAATGTGTATGATCTAAATAATTCATGTATTCATTGTATTGTATATATCATTTTGTATATATCTTTCTATCCCTGTACATATAGTTTGTTTCACTTTTGCATGTAAGCACTGTAAATAGGAGAGGGTTTCACTAAGTTGGCATAACTTGTACCCAATCCATTCTCTTGAATCAATATGTTTAAATCAAATCAAATCAGAAATTGGCTTCTAATTGGTTACTCATGTTTGGAATCAAACCAGGGCCTTCGGCGTGATAAGCGAATGCTCCAACCACAAGGCTACCCCGCTGCCTAATTCAATTGAAACATAAACACAATATCAATTGTGAATATACTAAAATATCAACATTCCTACTTTATTGAATTATTTTAAATATTTCTATCACATTATCTTACCTAAAACACTGGTACATATATTCAAGTTATATAAGCAACAATTCAATGTCTTGATTCAACCTGAATAAATAACCAATCAGCGAATTATCTTTTTTTCGCGTTCACGATTGGGGTTGCATGTTTGCGTGAATATCCAATTTACTTTGTAATCAACGAATTACGGTCTGAGTACACGTTAAATTCCTGAAATATGCCCCGAATCTTCCGGAGTGAATATTTCATGTTTAGCAGTAATTGGTTCGGATGTTAGAGACAAAGATAAATCACAGACATCGCCGTTGTCGATCATTTCAGCTGTTCCGTTCTCCTCCCCGAGACGGTTGAAAACACGACGCTTGCCGTCCGCTTAATTATACAGGGAGACAAACTAGGGGTTGGAATTTACTGTTGAACAATTAAGGTATTAAAGCTCTTTAATGTTAGATTTTATTAATAATAAATTGCCGATTGTTGTCTGCAGACTGAGTATTAGTTTAATTTGGTAGTTTGGGTCAGTATGAAGCAAATGTCTTGATCGTTGTATTAACGACAATGTTGAATGAAATAGTAGGTAGAGACAGGCTAATATAATTCACAATGAACTTCACCCATCAACAGCGTTGTGATGCTATTAACATAGAGAAAATGGTCAGTTTTAAAAATATTTTACGACATTATATGTTATTGGAAATTGGAAATATTACACATAGGTGACCACGTTCCGTCTTAAACTTGCCATGGGTCACATTGATAACGAACATCGGACATAATCCAAGGCCAGTATGTCGTAAGCTAACAGAGCCAAGGTGCAATGTGTTTATCAAACTTATCATATGATCCTGTCAAAATAGAGGAACGTGGTCATTAGACTGTTATATTTCCAACTTTCAATGACACATAATGTGATATACAATAAACAAGAAGTTTCGACTTCGACATACTCGACTTGTTATATTCACCAACTTCTAAATGCCTCTCAAGAATCTCGACATATAATGAAACATAAATTTGTTTTTAAAACTTTGTCCATTTTCTCCATGTTAATAATGTTAACTTCGTTATTCTTCCTGTGCGAAGTTATTTTCTTAGTGGCTTCAGATGCTGATACCTATATAACCTATCCTGCATCGTGAAATCGGGATGATGTTTGTACATCTTTATTTTTCTAGACGAAGTTTCTCCCTCCTTTGCCGGAATGTCGCAATGAATGAATAGAATTTTACTGAAATTAACATTGAAATTGAGATTGACATATATAAGAACAGAACTCCCAATGGGTTGCACAACAAAATATGGATTTGTAAATCCTGATAATATACACTTACGTATGTTCGGGTTTTTAGTCTTCCTTATGATAATTTAAAAAGAATATCACTCCTTTTCATGTATAGAATACAGAGTTGGGTCCCGATCCACTAAACGTTCGTCGCACGACGACATTTGTAAGCCTATAATACATTGTAGAGTAACGACAGGTCGTAACGTTACGAATGCTTTGTGGATCTGTACCTGAAATGTGATTTTGAGTGAATGAGTGAGTGCATATGAGTGCATTAGTGCATGAGTGAGTGAGTAGTTTTACGTCGCTCTTATCAATTGTTTAGCAACATCACGGCAGTGGGACTTCAGAAACAGGCCTCACACAATGTGACCCTAGGCCCGATGTAATAAGAATACCCTTCAAAGGGGCGTTACATTCAACTTACTCACACACATGCCGTTGCATTAACCTCCCTATTCCGTTAACCTATCAGTTGTCGTGACAGCGTCGTGATAAGTGAGAACCGACGTTAACGACGGCAATTAGTCTTCTACCTGATGCGACCTGACTCTGGGCACGACGACCACGACACATTTAATCTGTTTTCCTATTACAACGTGCACGCCACGTGCGACAACGACATTGCGTGAGTGGGTTCCCGCCGTGACGTAACTGTGAGTGATATCACCCACACACGCAACAACCAGGTGATCGCTAAACAAATTACTGTTGTTTAATAATTGAATTAAGTTAGAGTGCTTTACGGTAAGAGAGGTCGGATAGCTTTGTACCACATCGTGTCACCTTTAATTAACTACACAGGAAATACACACATAAAGCTTTTGAAATTAACATGAGAGACAAAACTGCGGACATGAAGCTTGTGTAATTAAATATTGTGCTAAAGATTGTCATCGAGCGATCATTCCATGCGCTGCATAATCCTCAAAGGAGACTTACATTATCGTGTAAAGTGGGAGCTTTTCAATATACACTGGCCCAAAACAGAAACGCATAGCTTAATTCTGATCTGCAAAGTAGATTGTTTCGAAAAATATGGCATGGAATGACTGTCAATGTTAATATTAAGTGTGTATATAGCCCATACAATTATCCAACACACGCAAACACAGCCTTTGGTGATTATTCGCCAAAACACAGCACCTTGAAAAAATCCACGTATAATCTGCATGTAGAAAAATCTGAAAGCATGATGCACGTGCAAATACGGGATCTGAATCTTGATACTGGTGGGTTTAAAAAGCCAGCAGTCCTGTTGAGATTCATTCTCCAAAATTCTGTATATGCGACCCTCAAGATGCCACGACTAAACGAAGAAAGCAGAAACAGAGCCATTGGACACTTGGAAGCTGGAGAAAGCCAGTCATCAGTTGCCAGACATCTAAACGTGAGGCAGAGTACGATTTCCCGTCTCTGGCAGCGCTACACGCAGCACAACTCGACCAGAGATCGTCCTAGGAGTGGGAGACCAAGGATGACAACTCCAGCCCAAGACCGCTTCATCCGGGTGTTTCATCTGCGAAATCGGACCGTCACTGCAGCGTACACCGCCGACAATGTTCCTGGGCTGCGTCGAGTCTCTGCACAAACCATCAGGAATCGCCTAAGAGAGCATGGAATCCGACCGATGCGACCACATACAGGACCTGTTCTGCGACACCACCATCGTCGTGCACGTCTTCAATGGAGCAGGAACGTTCGGCCATGGACCCTCTTGAACTGGAGGAAGATCTGGTTCAGCGACGAGTCGCGGTTTATGCTGTATCGACATGATGGCAGGATGCGGATTTACAGACGTCGAAATGAAAGATATGCTCGACAGTGTGTTCGTGAGGTCGACAGACACGGCGGCCGAGGTGTAATGATGTGGGCAGGCATATCTGTGAATGACAGAACAAGAGCTGGTGCATGTCCAAGGGAATTTGAATGCTGTGCGCCATCGTGATGAAATCCTGGTACGTCATGTTATTCCCGTAATTGACGCTAGAAGAGAAATTTTACCAGCATGACAACGCAAGACCGCATACAGCACGCATTACAACAGATTTCCTTGCCATCAACAACATTACAGTTCTTCCATGGCCTTCAAAAATCTCCGGATCTTAACCCAATTGAACATTTGTGGGAGCAATTGGATCAACGTGTACGACGCCGACAGCCGCAACCACAGACACGTCAACAGCTTGTCGATGCGTTGCAGGATGAGTGGAGAAGAATCCCACAACGGCGGATCCGACGTCTTATACAGTCTATGCCCAGGCGATGCAGAGCAGTGATTGAGGCTCGTGGTGGTCACACCAGATACTGACTTTGTGACCGTGCCATCAAAAACAGAGACTCTCAATACCACTGTGAATGACTGTATGTTTTTGGATACACATGTCGCAATACCTGTGTGAATTTTTATTGCTCTATTATCATTACTTTTTTGTAATTTAAGTTATTAAAGCATCACTGATAACACTGGATTTTCACCTATGCGTTTCTTTTTTGGGCCAGTGTATATATATATCACATAGATAAATATGCACTATTATTATTATTATTATTATTATAAGTAAAAGTAGAATGCCCTTTTCTCCAACATGTTTCGTTCTTTACTCTTCAGGGAGATTGCAGCAGTTACGGTATATATATATATATACTCAGGGAGATTGTAGCAGTTACAGTATATATATATATATATACTCAGGGAGATTGTAGCAGTTATATATATATATATATATATATATACTCAGGAGATTGTAGCAGTTATATATATATATATATATATATATATATACTCAGGGAGATTGTAGCAGTTACAGTATATATATATATATACTCAGGGAGATTGTAGCAGTTACAGTATATATATATATATACTCAGGAGATTGTAGCAGTTACAGTATATATATATATATACTCAGGGAGATTGTAGCAGTTACAGTATATATATATATATACTCAGGGAGATTGTAGCAGTTACAGTATATATATATATATATATATATACTCCTCTAATTTGTAAAGCTCATTTTCTAGTGTCCCCCGCCATGATATTGCTGGAATATTGCTAAAAGCGGCGTAAAACCCAACTCACTCACTCACTCAATTTGTGCTACTTTTGAGCTACTTTGGGCGAGAGAGGTTTTAACATGAATGAATGCAGAAATCAATGTTGTTTAATTAAATATTGTGTTAAAGGTTGCCATCGAGCGATCATTCCATGCGCTGCTTAAACCCTATTTGTATTTGTTGTGGGAGATTTCAATAGAAACGTGCCTCGATATACTCTTCTAATTTGTGCTATCCGATTTGGAACTACTTTTGGCGAACGACCTTTTAACCTGAATGCAAAAAATGTGGGAATCGATGTTGTTTAATCAAATATTGTGTTAAAGGTTGTCATCGAGCAACCATTACATGGGCTGCATAATCTTCAATACGTTATCGTGAATTTGCTGCAAGAGCTTGTCAACAGAAAAGTCCCTCGATATTCTCTTCCAATTTGTGCTATCCGATTGTGAACTACTCTTGGCGAAAAAGTTTTTGATATGAATGCCAAAAAATGGGGAATTCCATGTTCTTTAATATAACATTGTGTTAAAGGTTGTCATTAAGCTATCATTCCATGCGCTGCTTAATCACCAAACGAGGCTTATATTACCTCGGGTAGTTGCAGCTCGGGTATTTGCTTATGTTACCTCGATATTCTCTTCCAGTTTGTCCTTTCCGATTTTGAGCTTGTTTTGGCTCAATAGTTTTTTAATAAACACATTAAGTTTTAACTGGCACTTATAACACAAGTGACCTGGGAAGGAAAGTATTTCCACTGTAAAATATTTATGTCACATGTTACTTTTGGTCTTCCAGTCTTAGGGCATCGCTCGATGGCTTCCTTTATTGCTTATTGTCCAACTGTGTACTACTTGTGAGGTACTACAGGTAGTAACAACCCCGGTGTACAGGGAGGACGTGTTACATGGTCACGTCACGTGTTACATTTGGTTTTCCAGTCTGTCGATAACGCTCGATGTAGTCCTTTAATTGCTGGTTTCACGATATTGGGACATTTTTGGGCGAGGGGAGTTATTATTACATCCTTAGGGTATCACTCGAATAGGACATATTCCTTTAATAGCTGATCCTCTGAGTCATGATAAAATGAATATTCCCTAGTGACGTGGCACTCCTTATTAGCAAGGTATTTCTGTATTAATTGGTTAATGAAAGACTTCACCATTATCTCGAGCCCTGTGTGTCTGTGGAAGATCTGACAACACATGAAAGTCCAGTTCATCAGCCAATGACAAACTGAAGAGACGATGCAACATCTTCAGGATCAGCCTCATTAACGTCACTGACGTCACATCAAGCATCAAAGTCACGTGACAGTCACATGACAAATTAGATAAAGATTAACCCAGTGAAAAATTAGGGGAGGAGTCATATAAGACAGGGGTTGAGATAATGTTTGTGTTGTTGTAAAGGAGGGGCCGTCTGCGATGGAGGGGAAGACGTTGATGGATGGAGCAATTATTTTGGACATTTCACTGTTATCTGGTCAGTCTGCGGGCCATGTTGCGGCATATGTAGGCCCAGTAATTACTACAGTCAAGTTATTTTCAAACACGATACAAATGGGACTGTCCGACCGAGCCCTGCCTCCTCTGTTGTAGATGCGGTGGGGTGGCTTAGTGGTTAAAGTGTTCACTCGTTACGCCGAAGACCCGGGTTCGAATCTCCACATGGGTACAGTGTGTGAAGCCCATTTCTGGTGTCCACCGCCGTGATATTGCTGGAATATTGCTAAAAGCGGCGTAAAACTAAACTCACTCCTCTGGTGTAGTCACTGCTGGCAGATACTGGGTAGGGATGACGAAAATTGTGTGGGCAATACACTGACTTTCAGTAATGCTTGGAACATAGCATAATCTTTACCTGCAGTCGTGTCCCATGTCGTTCACCCATGCCCGTTTTTTTACTTCGGGCTTTCTTCCCCCATGGAACAGACACGTCGTGAACTTATTGGATTACTGGTCAAGACAGCGCTGAACCAACCCACTCACTCACTGACATTTTATAGTTCTTTGTTCACCGGCAAAGCAATTATTAATTTCAAGCGTTCGTGATATAGCTGGAATATTGCTGACTGTGGCTTTCGGCGAAAACTCACTCGCACCTTCCCTCCTTCCCTCGCTCGCTCACTCACTCACTCACTCACTCACTGACTGACTGACTGACTCACTCACCCACTCGCTCGCTCACTCGTTTATTCGATCAATTCACTTGCTCCTTAACTCACTTACTCACTATCTCCACTCACTCACTCACTCACTCACTCAATCAGGATCAACATATGTATAGGCGCTGTAAAGTAACAACAAAATATGTAGTAAAAATAATAGTATCACCATAGATCCGTCAAAAGTCTCTCTGCATTTCAAACACAAACTGTCCTGTTGAAAAATAGTCTTATGAAGCAGCTTGACTGCAGCAATATATTATTACTTTTGCTCTAAAGAAATAAATTGAATTATGCTTCGACGTCAAAAACGTCATTTGAAGATTTCTTTCAACGTATCCAATCGTCTGCCTGTCGGGGAACAAGATGGCGGCCTCGCAGGAGAAATCGACGAGCCTACCAGGCGCCATTCATTACCTCAGTAGATTGATGATGGAATGTTCTTCATGAAGTTTCCCATCTATAATTTAGATTGAGAATAATTTCAATTATCCCACAACACTCATCATTGACAAAAAAGGCGGACTGTTTCCCTTCCAAATTACGTTAATGTCCCGGATGTAGCCAACTCTCGCCGCAAGCCACGCTCGGAATGAGATCTCCTTCTGTACGAGCCACGAGGACCAAATAACACTCTCACTGCAAATTAAATATCCTGTTTGAAAATAAACCTCGTGAATATTTTATACGTCGCCTGAAGCAGACAGCGGCTTACCTATCAAGCTAAACAAGAGACCCCGTAATCACATCGAGGGCAGTTGACAGGAAGGCTCAAGACAGTAAGACGATCCATATTATCTTGTGCTTCTCACATCTACGCTAATCTTGAGAAAGAATAAGGGTACAAATTAACAAACAAAACGACTTTGTCTTTAGAATGCAATTCTTTTATACATAGATCGATATGTGCTAAAGTGATTCACAGCTTATATCTTGACCTGGGATTTTAAAACTGGTTGTAAATTTTAAACGCTTTCCTCAGGCTGCACGTGCTGTCACCGAAATTGTGATGTGGGTAGTGCAACGGTCATTGTGTCGGAGTTGAGAGATTCATGGACCTAAGAAAAAACACGGAAAACGCAAACCTTCGGTTGAAGTCTCTGCCATTCTCTGAAAATATTTTCTGTTAATTGTTTCACGCCGCAGTCCCAGATATTCCAGTTATATGACGTCACTCCGTAAATAATCGAGTGATTGACATCATGAGCATCGACCATCGCAGTTGGGGTACGATGACATGTACCAACCAGGCCACCCAGTCTGACCACCCGATCCCGTTAGTCGCCTTCGTACGACAAGCATGGGTTGCTGAAGACCAATTCTAACCCGGATCTTCGCTGGTTCTGCGAATGTATACCCTAGCGATCAATTACAGCGAGTGACATATACTAGCCACATAAAGAAAATGTGCACACAGAAAATTCCTTCAGAATTGGAATACAACACAGAAAAGACGAAATGATGTAGACACTTTATAAGCTGAAGTATCGGGCCTCAACAACATGTCAAAAGAACATGACCAATATCCGTAACGATGACGTCAGAAGTTCAAAATTGAGTCGGGGGTCACACGTCGAAGTCACAAAGTCAATAACGGGTATGACCATCATGCGCGTGAAGCACAGCAGTGCATCGACGACGCATAGAGGCTACCAAATTTTCCAAATGAAGGCCTGGGGAATGGTTTGGGACGTGGTCACTGCCGTCTGGAACCTGTGTCTGATATGAGTCACCCGAATCCATTTGTCCTGTCTTGGCGTCGTTACGTCGAACGTGGGTGGTCGGCGACGTCATTACTGTTTCCCTAACGCAAGACCAATGCAGATATCGTGTGCTGCACCTGTTGTTGGCTCATGCCTGCTCGAACCATTCCAATCGCTTCATGACGTTGAGCACATGTTAATCTTGGCATGATGTGCATGTGACTTTTCATGTGAATTTGTGAACGTTTGAATGATCAAAGATCAAGCTTTCGACAGTGACATCATTTCTGAGTTTCACATGTTGTGTGCAGCTGCACAGGCTGCACGTGCAGTAACACATTGCAAGTCCATAGGCCACCATCAATGACGTCACGTCGCCTGGCACCTGCATGAGCGTTTGATTGTCTCCAATACTTGCTATGTTCACACCTTTATTTATGCATAAAGACGCTGTCTGCCTATCTTTATATTTTCTGTGTGCACAGTTTCTTTATGTGGCCAGTTTTAGAAACGGGAGATTGATTTATTATTTTCAAGACAGGAATGATTTTTTTAACATGATTCTTTCAGTTTTCTATAGTTAACCTGTTATGTCATACCATATCATACATTAACATATCATATCATATATAGCTGGATTAATTATAAAAGCGGCGTAAAACCATACTCACTCACTCTGAAGAAGGAAAAGTCTTGTCCGTCAGCGGGTAAGGAATAGCTTCGGTTTTCTGGGATATCAGATCATGCTACTGGTGGAATACATGTCGGAATCTCAGACGTTTTATGGCTTATATTATGCCAAACATTGTCAACTGTCTAAGACGATGTCAAGTTGAAAACCGACCAAACTTGCGCTGTCTCCATGGCAACAGTTCATGACTCTGGCATTGAACTCTTTCAACATTCTTCCCATTTATTAGATTTGACAACTTCGGATTTCTCAGACCTCTTCAAAAACCTGAAACAATAACTGTGTGGTAAAAAGCGCGCAAATGAGATGACGTCATATCTGCAAACTTATGCAAACTTTACACATCCAGGTTCCGGGCACTCCAGCCTCGTTGGCCAAAGCAGTGGGATCTTAGGCCTATGTTGAAATAACTCTATGAACGAAGTCAATCATATTTTTAGCTCTGAACGTTTAAGTTAACACACGTATTGTTTTAGTGTAAACGGGGCGGTGGGGTAGCCTAGTGGTTATAGCGTTCGCCCGTCACGCCGAAGGTCCGGGTTCGACTCCCCACATAGGTACAATGTATGAAACCTATTTGTCGCCTTGATATTGCTTAAATATTTCCAAAAGCAATAAAATTGCTCAAAGCAACAATTTTCAGAGTAAACACCCGTGAAAATCCGGGTTAGAATTGATCTTCAGTAACCCATGCTTGTCGTAAGAGGCGAATAACGGGAACGGGTGGCCAGGTTCGCTGACTTGGTTGACACATGTCATCGTATCCCTATTGCGTAGATCGATGCTCATGATGTTGATCACAGGATTGTCTGGTTCAGATTCGATTATTTACAGACCGCCGCCATATAGCTGGAATATTACAGAGTGCGGCGTAAATCTCAGCAATATTCCAGCTATATGGCGGCGGTCTGTAAATAATCGAGTCTGGACCAGATAATCCAGTGATCAACAGCATGAGCATCGATCTGCACAATTGGGAACCGGTGATATGTGTCAACCAAGTCAGCGAGCCTGACCACCCGATCCCGTTAGTCGCCTCTTACGACAAGCATAGTCGCCTTTTGTGGCAAGCATGGGTTGCTGAAGACCTTTTCTATCCCGGATCTTCACGGGTCCTTCTCATTCTGAAATTAAAGTGAGTTTATCGCAGGATAAATTCCCCGTCTATTATCGCCTGTTCTCACAGCTGCAGCTGCAGGGTCTACACAGGTGTGTCCTTTCCTAAGTTAGTTGGTTGTTAAACGGCCCACTCAGCAATATTTCAGCTATATGGCGGCGGTCTGTAAATAATCGAGTAAGGAACAGACAATCCAGTGATCAACATCATGAGCATCGATCAACTGACTTGTGCCAACTAAGTCAGCGAGCCTGACCACCCGATCCCGTTAGTCACCTTTTACAACAAGCATGGGTTGCTGAAGACCAATTCTAACCTTCTCTAAGTAATGTGAATCCAAAGTAATGCGAAAAGCGAAAACAAAAACACATTTAAACGAGTACATTACTATATCACCGAGTGTATGACAAAGACAATTAGTTTAGACCAAAAAATCGAAGTTGTACGCATATTTAATAATCAAAAGCACAAAATACATGTATATTATACACACAAAGTATTGCGGTGATTAAGACTGAAAGATAAAATATTTCAACCAAGGATGAAAAGGGGGATCGAACCTTTGTGGGGATTCGAACTGAGGTTGTCCGCGTGATGGATCAACGCTTTGACGACTAGGCTACCCTACCGCCCCCTCAGGGAAAGAAGTCTAACTCCGGACGCGTGGGTGGAGAGTCAACAACAAACAGTAAACATTTATTGTGACTGACCGTGGTTCCTCATGGGAAGCTTGAAATTTCTATAACGGATGACGCCTCAGGTTGCTTGAGAAGTCTTTGTGACAATACTGCCGGCAAACAGTGTTTGGCCGCGGCGAACGAATTACCATAGATATACAATGGTGTTAAAGTATTATCAAAAACACAAAGATTAACGATAATGCTTCCAACTGAGTTAGGCGACTGTGTAAAGTGTGTAAGTTAGATATGATTGAAGATGAATTTCATTTGTCAATATGTCCAGCTTATGAAAGCCTACGATTTAAATACCTACCGTTTGTCTGTACATCCTATAATATAAAAACTAGTTTGATCAACCTAATTGTATCTAATGATACAAACGTTATAATTAAGCTACCACTTTATGTTCACTATGCACTAGTGGTGGTCCGATTGATTGAAATAATCGATGATTGGCCGCAGTGACTAAACGACCAAGCAATCGATCATATTTTCTCATAATCGAACACAAACAATTCTGGAACACGTGCTTTCATTAACAGTATTTTACACAAGGTTGATTTTGTCTCTTACATTTCATAAGCATTACAAGCTTGTTCCAAGTCATGATTGAATTAATCTTTAAGACTCCAAGAAATGTATGTTCCTAACATACTAGTCATCCATTATAGATGTGAAATTTTGCCAATAAAACCCCCTAAGAACTACATGTTTTTTCCTTATTTTTGTGTGCATTAACAAATTTCGTAAATGACGCTAACCAATTATTTTCGATGATTGATCGGTTGTAATGGACCAATCATCAATTATGAGATTTTAACCAATTCCCAACACTACTATGCACTACGTTTGAGGCGTCAAGGTTTGTAACATACAAGTTCCACCCTGCTGGCCGTATCATCTGTATATGGGTCAGAGGACACACATGATGAATAAACAAATTGAATTGAAGTAAAAAGTTGACATAACTTCGTATTTGTTAGTCAGATTAGCGCTCGTTTATTAAGTATACCGGCTGCAGGATACAAGTGAAGCCAACCACACGGACTATAAGAAAACAGAAGACGGGTTGACCCAACTTTACAGTCCTCGAGTAATGGAATAAATGTGTCCATATTCATAGTTTACAAAACAGGGGATAAATTTACCCAACTTTATAGTTTACAAAACAGGGGATAAATGTACCCAACTTTATAGTCTACGAGGCAAGGAATAAATTTACCCAACTTTTTTACTCTACAAAACAGGGGATAAATTTACCCAACTTTATAGTCTACGAGGCAAGGAATAAATTTACCCAACTTTATAGTCCCAAACTTTTTACTCTACATAACAGGGGATAAATTTACCCAACTTTATAGTCTACGAGGCAGGGGATAAATGTACCCAACTTTTTTACTCTACAAAACAGGGGATAAATTTACCCAACTTTATAGTCTACGAGGCAGGGGATAAATTTACCCAACGTTTTTACTCTAGAAAACAGGGGATAAATTTACCCAACTTTATAGTCTACAAAACAGGGGATAAATTTACCCAACTTTATAGTCTACGAGGCAAGGGATAAATTTACCCAAATTTATAGTCTACGAGGCAGGGGATAAATTTACACAACTTTACAGTCTACGAGTCAGGGGATAAATTTACCCAACTTTTTTACTCTACAAAACAGGGGATAAATTTACCCAACTTTATAGTCTACGAGGCAGGGGATAAATGTACCCAACTTTTTACTCTAGAAAACAGGGGATAAATTTACCCAACTTTATAGTCTACGAGGCAGGGAATAAATGTACCCAACTTTTTTACTCTACAAAACAGGGGATAAATTTACCCAACTTTATAGTCTACGAGGCAGAGGATAAATGTACCCAACTTTTTTACTCTACAAAACAGGGGATAAATTTACCCAAATTTATAGTCTACGAGGCAGGGGATAAATTTACCCAACTTTATAGTCTACGAGACAGGGGATAAATTTACCCAAATTTATAGTCTACGAGGCAGGGGATAAATTTACCCAACTTTATAGTCTACAAGGCAGAAATAATTGACAAAACTTGATCAGGCTATGAGACAGAGGCCAACCAGACCCAAATTTAAAGACAAAAGACAGAGGACAGATGACAGGGGCCAGGGGACAGGGGAGAGAGGACAGAGGACAGAGGGCTGTAGGTTACAAGACTGTCACAGAAAAGCTTATCTAATCTGATCGAAAAACAAACAATAGCTAAGTTTCGAGAATTGGTTTCAGTGCTAATCGATTACGTTGCTTGATGTTGTTCTAACTTCCAATAGTTTTATGAAAAATATCAATGTAGGAAAGTTGGTTACGAACCAAAGTTGGTTCATTTTTCACCTGACCCCCTGTCAAGGCGCGGATTGGACACAATGGGGGCGTTGACGGGCAGCACGAAGCAGCAGCATCATTGAGGTTATTACCGACGTGAGGCACATCGATGGCAACAGCTAGGCTGGTGCTACGAGTTTAAGATATCCACTCTTTGCTGTTCATTTGCACTCTGCCCACGTTACATTATTTCCGTCCGACATATTTCCCATCACCTCACGAAATAAAAAACTCTTTCAGATTAGGAACTCAATGAGGTAATAACGCCAAACTTCGCATCAATGGCAGTGATAAAATACCAAACGGAGGAGAAGAGATGAAAACGCGTCAAAACGTTCTAGAATGTATATTCTGCGTCTTCTGCTCTGTCAATGTTTGTATCAAATGTTTATCTGATCATAAGCGGAGTTCCCGCGCAATGAATGCGAGCAGACGACAGAGAGGGTCGGCCAATATGTAGGAAGCGGTTGATCCCTAATCAAATTCGCAAGCTGTTTGTGTTCATTCCATAGGCCGATCATCCTCCCTGGTAGGCCTCGCGTCAACATGGACAAGTTCAAATTTAAATTCCTCTCGCGATTTATCATGGCGCGACCCGCCATCAAAGGATTTCTCTGTCCCATCTCAAACACAGGGACTGATTTTTCTGATCGAATAATTTAATTTTCGGATGAGTTTAATTGATCGAGGAACCAGGGAGCGCGAACGAAAGGGGCCGGAGTTTGTTTTGACTTTAAAAATGACCCTGAGCCAAACCATCGACCGGCGACATTCTAGAGTGTTGTTTTTGTTGTTTGTCTGTCCGTGGAGGAACAACGGTATTGAAGAGTTACCGTGGACTTGTCAGCGGCCGGCCCATTCCTTTGTGGCCACAGCGGGCCTGGGTTTTGTTGTTACCTTTCATAGAGAAATACCTAGGCATGATCCCCCGCCTTTGTTCGCGCTGTTACTGGTGTTTTCCTTCTTGTAGGTGAAGTACGCTGTATTTGATCCACACGAGGCTCCTCCCAAGACATCAACATAACTTGCTGCCGTACATACGTGAACATTGTCACTGAAGGTGGTGGTGTAACATTTTAGTGTTGATTTTATATGCATTGGTCGAATGGAAGAGAAATGTTTACGTTTTTCCGTTTATGTCTTGCACTGAATGAATCACACCACATCATCATCATCATCATCATCATCATCATCATCATCATCATCATCATCATCATCATCATCATAACCATCACCATCACCTTCACCATCATCATCATCATCATTACGCATACGAATTGCATTTGCATCAGTCAGCATTGTTAACTATCTTTTAGCACTATTCTGGAGGACCCAGAAACGGGCTCCACACAGGGTACCCCGTTGTGGGAATCGAACCCGGGCCTTTGGCAATACGAGCGAACGCTTATCTAACTCCCCTCTATCGGGAAGCACTTTCATAGTACTTTTATTGTGTACCCACCATTTCATTTGGTCTTTTTGGAAAGTTTGCTTTTGTCTGTAAAACTAAACGATTTTCAAATTAAATTGAGAAATGATTTATAGTTATTGGTTTGATTTCGGTATTTTTCCTCAGAATTCATGAATTTTCTTTTTAAAATTACTTCATAGTAATCACCAATCACTAAGGTCGGGGTTCTAGCGAGGTACCAGAGTGGAAAGTAATTTTCGCTTTCGTGTAAATCTTATTCAAGGTTAACATATCTCTCGGACTATAAAAAAATATATCGAAGGAATATGCCGGTGTATTTTCCTCACGATTTGCCAAGACAATAATTCTAAAAACTAAAGGTTAGCATATCTCTCGCACTATAAAACAAAATAAATCGAAGGAATATGTTTGTGCATTTTCATCCCGATTTGCCTAGGCAATAATTCCAAAAACTATTTAATAAAGATTTGGCCAATAAATATTTCGGATTTGAAAACTTGGCGTGCTTGGGTAAAAGACCCAAACTGCTTATCTCAAGTCACACTGTGTATGCCCAGAGCTCTTGTTATGTTGTAAAGAATGGGTCATAGTGTTAGTTCACCTTTCATAGTTCACATTTGGAGTCATTTGAAGTTTTATTCAGTGGCTGATCAAGTAAAGAATACTGATTTGATATTAATTATGTTTCGTGTTCAAGAATACACCCCAAACGTTGTGGAAGTCTACACTTGTTTCATAAAACGTGAGTCAATGCTCTATAATTTATGGAGGTGTTTTCGAAGCAATATTCTTGCTTTTAGACACAAGTCTAATGACGTTGCCTGTAATTATGGTTAATAATTCTAGAAGACGCCAGTATAAAATAATGCTTTTTTATTACATGTGACAATAATGTTTGGTGTCCTAGGCAACACATGTTCGGTTATGGGGAAAACAGTTTTTCTGATAAAAAATATAACAAGTAAAGAATAATGCTTTATTATTCATGTTGTAATATTATGTGGTGTCTTAGGAAACATCTATTCAGTTATGGAGAAAAGAGTTTCCTTTCAATAAAAGAAGTAAAGAATAATGCTTTATTATTCATATAGTAATATTATGTGGTGTCTTAGGAAACATCTGTTCAGTTATGGAGAAAAGAGTTTCCTTTTAATAAAACAAGTAAAGCATAATGCTTTATTATTCATATTGTAATAATGTTTCCTGTCCCTGAAAACACCTGTTCAGTTATGGAGAAAAGAGGTTTGTTTTCTAATAAAACAAGTAAAGAATAATGCTTTATTAATGGTTATATTTCGTAGTCTAAGAAAACATAATGTGAAGTTATGAAGAATTGACTATTTTTTTCCAATAAAACAAGTTATGGAGAAAAGATTTTTTTCCTAATAAAACAAGTAAAGAATAATGCTTTTTCATTCATGTAATAATATTTGGTGTCCAAGGAAACACCTATTCAGTTATGGAGAAAAGAGGGGTTTTGTCTAATAATAATTTTTTGTCTAGTAAATAATAATGCTTTATTATTCATGTTGTAATAATGCTAACTGTCCCTGGAAACATCTGTTCAGTTATGTAGAAAAGGGGTTTGCTTTCTAATAAACAAGTTATGGAGAAAAGCGTTTGTTTACTAATAAAACAAATAAAGAATAATGCTTTATTATGCATGCTGTAATAATGTTTCCTGTCCTAGGAAACACCTATTCAGTTATAGAGAAAAGAGTTTTTTTCTAATAAAACAAGTAAAGAATAAGCTTTATTAATAGTTGTATTTCGTAATCCAAAAACATAATGTGAAGTTATGAAAAATTAACTATTTTCTGAAGTAAAGATTAATAGAAATTAAAACGGATGATAAACATAACCCAGACTAACCCACTCTCTCCTCCATGTCGTGATTAGTGTTCCTTGAAAACAACAGTCTAACTAGTGGATCGACCTTTGATATAACGAGGAAACACGGAATTCATTTGCCAGGGAACGTGGCACTATAGCGAGGAACCATGTATTTTTTAGCATTGCAGATACAGAAGCTCCCCTAATGATATGATACAGTTGATAAATGTCTTAGGCAAAACATAACTGCATCCAATTTTAATTTTGCCTCAGGTATTACCAAAAGAAAAAGATAATTGGACATGCTGGAATTTCTGAGAACATTTTTATTTTTTAAAAAGAAGACATTCAGTAATTGTGTTGACAAGAAACAATATTCTTTCTCCACCAAAAATGTAATAACACGTTTGATTAAAGCTTCTACTCTGTGTCTGACGTGAAGGTTTTGGTTTAATAATCTTAAAAATATATTATCTTCAAATTCCTTCTGAGTGATTTTTAATAAACACTTAATGTTTGTCATGTACTAGCATATAAACAACATAAAATCAAAGTCATCCTTCTAATGTAATTTTCTGCACAAATTGTCTTGGCCTACCAACGTTTACACAAAATTGAAATGTGAAATTAAATAAAAATCTCTCAATTGTCTTTGTCTTTCCTTGACACACATACCCTGAAGGCATGAAATATATATTCTATTACTGTGCTTGTCTTACTAACATTTGTATAACCCTTATACCAGGCGTAATATGCTTCAATTATCTTTGAACACCAACATATTCATACCCTTTCGATATGAAATTTTCGTTGCCTTACCAACAATGACACAACATTTAGATATGAAATTTCAATATTCTTCTGTTGTTTCAGCCTTGTCAACAATTCAGATATTTAGATATGAAATTTCAATATTCTTCAATTGTTTCACCCTTACCAACAATTCAGATATTTATGTAATTTCAATATTCTTCTGTTTTTGCCTTATCAAAAGTTCACAACATTTAGATATGAAATATATATATTCTTCAATTGACTTTGAACATCAACCAAATCATACCCTTTAGATATGAAATTTAAATTTCCTATAATTTCCCTTGCCTTAGCAATGTTTACATACTCTTCAGATATGAAATTTAAATAATCTCCAATTGTCCTTGAATACCAACAAATTCATACCCGTTAGATATGAAAATTAAATATTCAATAAATTACGTTGCCTCACCAGAATCTACATAACATTTAGTAAGAAACAGAAATAGTCTATAACCGGCTTTGCGTTAGTGATCTGTATTTCGATTTAGTTGATTAATATCTTCATTCTCACTACGAAGAGATAAGTATTGTTTCGGTAGCGTCTGTCACAAAAGTTACAACTTTTTCCATATTCTCAAGTGACAAAGTTGTTGATGTTGGACTATACAGTTTCCATGAAATATGTTGACCAAAGGTCGTCAAATGCATGAGAACTTTATCTTTACAAAAGTTTGAAGGCCATCTGATATAGTCTTATCCAAAATATGTACTTGGGGCAAAATGCCGGGCAACACTGAGAATACACATAGAAATTGGATTTGACCAAAAACTTACAAACGCCATTAAAACGCTCCTAGGTTGAAAACAGTAGCCGAAATATACCACACTTAAGGCTATAAAACACAGGCGTGATACCTGTATCAGAGGCTCAGCCATCGGATAACCATTTCTCGTTGTTTAATTTTTACACACATTCAAGCATAGGTGTATACGTTCTTTAAAAGTTTACAAGATTTCAATGAAACGTAATATATTTACAAAACGTCAAACATGCTGTACATTTTAATGCACTTTTCCACAGGACAGACGCTGGGATTAAGGTTGAACGAAAACTGACAAGTGGTTTAGTTATTTTGAAAATTTATCGTAATGATTTTGTGTGCTCTGTCCGAAAACTTATGACTGTTGGGCAATATTTCAAATGCGCACCATACCACCCGAGATAGGCTTATAGGGGCATGAGGTCCTCGTGTTGTTTATTTGTTGTCGGCTTCAGTGTCTGTAGATGTTGTCGCGTGTACTTGCTGCACCCAGACACGTCCCCACACAGACAACGGCATCAGTCATAAAACATTCATGTTATTGCATAGAGCGGAACCTCGCTAAACCGGACCCAGTTAACCAGGTACCCACCCACCACCAGTAACAGGTTGCGGGCAAACGGATGATTTTCACAAATCCTTGCAAAACAAGACTGTCACAAGGTATTGGAGAAACGGATGAGGATATATAAATATATATATATTGGTGCCATATGGAACGGCGTCACTTTTGATACCGAAAATCTGTTTAAAGCAGCAACAAATCCGTCGTACTGACTGACCCACCCGGATTGTTATATTACAAAGGAGATATTTATTTGTTTTTTATTCACTTCAAAACACAACGCACGCACGCACTCACGCACACTAACGCTCGTATTCCCACACGCACCAACAAACACACAGAAAAACAAAACCGAATACACACAGGCACAAGCAAAACAAAACTTACTGTAATAATATGACATTGCTTTTCCTCGATTCTTTATATCTTATTGAGCTGCATATGTCTTCAAGGATTTAACGGTATAATTAGGACTTTCATATTCACTTAATTCGGTTATAATCTTGTGTCTGTTCCAGAGCATTTGACCCTAAAAGCGAACGAATGGTAAAAACGTATATGGTTCCAGTGCAGGAGTCCGCTTGCAGTGAACTTGATATTGGAACATTTCATTGAAATGACGTACTCGGTATGTCGACTGGAAAGTCTCGTCTACGACTACAGCAGTCAGCCACGTTGCCTGGAGCGGCTGATGGATATAGGCAATCAATGTAGGTATGTGGCTGGTGAGGAGACACCAGTGTTTGCCGAAAGATTAAGTGGACAACCGTTTCCGTTTCCGACTTTCAGTGAAGAACGTCACAGTAGTTTTTGTTTCATTTTTACTCTTGATGTAAAGGGAAACGATTTCTCCAGAGAAATCTTCGTGTCAAAGATATCCTTTCATATGTTACTGGATGACAAATATTTCTATGACTTTGTGATATCGGTGGTAGAAGTTCTTACTATATGGTGCACTTAGAAGAGAAAGTACTGCCATATGATGTATGTTTAAACGTCACAGATGTATCTCCGTTCTGAACGGAAGCTGGTTGTGACAGAGTTATAGAGGTGTTATAAAAGAGTTATAGAAGGTGTCCTAGTTATGTTGCATGGGTTATAAAAGAGTTATAGAAGGTGTCCTAGTTATGTTGCATGGGTTATAAAAGAGTTATAGGTGTTCTAGTTATGTTGCATGGGTTATAACAGAGTTATAGAAGGTGTCCTAGTTATGTTGCATGGTTATAAAAGAGTTATAGAAGGTGTCCTAGTTATGTTGCGTGGGTTATAAAAGGGTTATAGAAGGTGTCCTAGTTATGTTGCATGGGTTATAAAAGAGTTATAGAAGGTGTCCTAGTTATGTTGCATGGGTTATAAAATACTTATAGAAGGTGTCCTAGTCATGTTGCATGGGTTATAAAATACTTATAGAAGGTGTCCCAGTTATGTTGCATGGGTTATAACCGAGCTAAAGAAGTTGTCCGCATTCACTTTGCATCGGTTATAAAATACTTATAGAAGGTGTCCTAGTTATGTTGCATGGGTTATAAAAGAGTTATAGAAGTCCGCATTTACTTTGCATCGGCAATAAAAGAGTTATGGAAGGTGTCCTAGTCATGTTGCATTGGTTATAAAAGAGTTATGGAAGGTGTCCTAGTCATGTTGCATGGGTTATAAAAGAGTTATAGATATTGTCCCAGTTATGTTGCATGGGTTATAAAAGAGTTATAGAACTTGTTCACATTCACGTTGGATGGGTTATAATTATATAAAAGAGTTATAGAATGTGTGCGCATTCACTTTGTATGGGTTATAAAAGAGTTAAAGAAGGTATCCGCATTCACTTTGTATGGGTTATAAAAGAGTTCGGGTTCGAATCCCCACGTGGGTACAATGTTTGAAGCCCATTTCTGGTGTCCCCCGCCGTGATATTGCTGGAATATTGCTAAAAGCGGCGTAAAACCAAACTCAGTCAGTCAGTCAGTCTTCTCATCATCATCATCATCGTCGTCGTCGTCGTCGTCGTCGTCGCCGCCGTCCTCGTCGCCGTTGTTATCATTGAAGTGTGTATTGACACGGACGTCAGGTGTCCGGCCAGACCAAACATTGACCACGACAGACATCGACAGGGATGTTGACTATTTGACCGACGACAACTTGCATACTTTATTGACTGACATGCAAGATGGCCGCTGAACGAGACATGGATTTTCAAATGATAACATATATTTAAGTGGGATTGTCGTTAATAGAGACTGTAAGCATAGTGTATCCTCAAATCGTAAACATCTCATAATAAGAATAAAAATTATAATTATGTAACCCTTGGGCGAATTTAAATAATATTGTATTCTTAAAGTACATTTAAAATAAGGAAACACACAGAGTTGATAATCACTATATCATATAATGCCATACTACGACCTATCATACAGTGCTATTTACTACAGTAACTGTAGAAATCGCGTAGGAATACAACGCCTGAACCGCCCCATTCATGCAAATGCATTTACGTATACACTAAATAATTTCCAGCAAAAGTAGTTTGCATAATTGTAATTAAACTTTTATACTTCAGGAAACCACTGTCTAATCACTAGGAAAAGGTTCAGTGTTGGTTTTAAAGACACTAAACTCATCTCACAGTAGGGAGCTGACTGAAAGTAATTCCTACTTCCTGTAACGTGATTTTATAGCCTAAGACCAAGTATATCAGATTGGTTTATCGTACCGACAGCACTAACAACTATTTGATACAATATTAGAAATGGATAACTATTATATTTTGATAATCGTAAGTAAAGTATGCTCCGATTCGGTCAAATGAAAGAGATAGGTCAGTGGACCAAGGTCACTGACCGGTTGGCTGTGTGTCATCGTACACCACCTGAGCCGACTGGTCTTCATAACATCAATCATTATATTTTCTGGTACAAAGTCATCTTTCCATTGCCCCAAAGCAGACATTCTGCATAGTGCGGCGTAAAACACCATACTTTCAAATATGTCTGTTATGAGTAGCATGGGCGGATCCAGGAATTTTTAAGGGAGGATGGTGGGGGTTCAAGGGGACGTAGTATTGAATGTCATACATGCAGCAACGTATAATTATATCCTGTAACTTATGGCTGAAGAGGAAATAGAGATACAGGTGCGTACAGGTTTTGGCCTGAATGTAACGATTGTTGCATCGCACCGCCCGATCTTTTCTTGTCCCGAGGCTCTTTAGCTCGAGACCCGTGAAGATCCAGGTTAGAACTGATCTTCAGTCACCCATGCTTGTCCTAAGAGGCGACTAACGGGATCGGGTGGTCAGGCTCGCTGACTTGGTTGACACATGTCATCGTATCCCAATTGCGTAGATCGATGTTCATGCTGTTGATCCCTGGATTGTCTGGTCCAGACTCGATTGTGTCCAGACCGCCGCCATATAGCTGGAATATTGCTGAGTGCGGCGTAAAACTAAACTCACTCACTCACTCTTTAGCTCGCGATTAGAATCTTCCCCACACATAAGTCTTCGGTTTTGGTTGCTTAAATCGATTTACAAACGCAACCCACTGTAAGCATACGTTCAGCCTCACTACAATCTCTACCTGATGTCAAACGTTTGTTTAATCACACCAGGACCTCCACCACAAGTCCAATCCCACTACAACCTCAACCACCGGTCTAACCCGATCAGAATTTCAAACAAAAGTCTAACCCAACCTCCACCTCCACCAAATGTCTAACCCGCATCTTCAACAACCGGTCTAAACACGCCACAACCTCAACCAAAAGTCTAACCCAACCTCCACCTCCACCAAATGTCTAACCCACATCTTCAACCACCGATCTAAACACGCCACAACCTCAACCAAAAGTCTAACCCATCCTCCACCTCCACCAAATGTCTAACCCGCATCTTCAACAACCGGTCTAAACACGCCACAACCTCAACCAAAAGTCTAACCCAACCTCCACCTCCACCAAATGTCTAACCCACATCTTCAACCACCGATCTAAACACGCCACAACCTCAACCAAAAGTCTAACCCATCCTCCACCTCCACCAAATGTCTAACCCGCATCTTCAACCACCGGTCTAAACACGCCACAACCTCAACCAAAAGTCTAACCCAACCTCCACCTCCACCAAATGTCTAACCCGCATCTTCAACCACCGGTCTAAACACGCCACAACCTCAACCAAAAGTCTAACCCAACCACAACCAAAAGTCTAACCCATCCTCCACCTCAACCAAATGTCTAACCCACATCTTCAACCACCGATCTAAACACGCCACAACCTCAACCAAAAGTCTAACCCAACCACAACCACAACCAAACGTCCAATCACGCCACATCTACCATCTCAAACAGACTCCCCTCTGTCCTCTTCTGTAGCTTAGGTAAATCCCAGTGCCTTGTACTCGTTAAAGTCGACCGAAGCGAGTAGTGAGTGATCACACTCTGAGACTTGTCTGATGGTGGACATCATACCTTATAATTAGTGCTGTCACAACCCCTAGTGTACAATACACAACCCTGTACACTTAAAAGAACCCACGAATCCGTTGGTATATGACCAGATGGTGGCCACATGAAAACGTACAAACACCTATTTCCGGGAACAGCAACGTGCAGTAAACTTGGACAAAGAACTGGGACTGTCCCAGTCCACCCAGCTGTGAATGGGTACCTCGAAAGGATGGGAAAGTCACATTATGTTGGTGCGCCTAGTGGCTGCAAGAGTTGTAGCTAACCAGGGAGTTGAGATTGATAATACACTCTCCCAAAAAAGAAACGCATCATGAAAATAGCAATTTCATGTAGCAATGAATTAAAAAGTGATTCATTTTACAAAAGGTTTTGCTCTGTTTATGAGTCCTATGGTGTTTATGTTTTGAAACATCACAACAAAACGCACCATCCGTAAAATACCCGTATTTAACAGCATGATTTTCAATTTCGGCGTGTAGTGTCACAGAATACACAATTCACATGCAATGCACGTGAATGTTGGGGATCAGATAGTCTCAATGATGGGTATAAAAGGTTGATCGTTGTCTGTCGATTATTCACTGTATTTGGAATATTTTTGACGAACGCAAAATGCCACGTCTAAGTGAAGCCAACCGTCATATTGCCATTGGTTTGCTTGAAGCTGGCCAGTCTCAACGTGCACTTGTCCGACGCATGAATGTTCACCAAAGCACCATTTCACGGCTCTGGGAGAGATATCGCCGGCAGAATGCGGTAGCAAATGCCCCTCGTAGTGGGCGACCTCGAGCGACCACTGCGGCGCAGGATCGCTACATCCGGGTACATCACCTGCGTCATCGAACAGCTACGGCGACCAGTACCGCTCGACAAATACCCGGATTGATGAGGCTTTCTGCACAGACCGTCAGGAACAGGTTGAGAGAGGCTGGTTTACGTGCCAGAAGACCTTATTTTGGCCCTGTGCTTCGACAACAACATCGTCGACATCGAGTTCAATGGTGCACCAACGTTCAGGCCTGGAACCTACCGAATTGGCGTAGAATCTGGTTCAGTGATGAATCACGATTTCTATTAGAACGACGCGATGGAAGAATGCGGGTGTACAGACGTCGACGTGAACGTTTCGCCGACGCTTGCGTTCCCCAGGTGGACAGATTCGGCCGGGGAAGTGTTATGATGTGGGGAGCGATCACCTGCTGTAGGAGAAGTGATTTGGTGATGATCCAGGGCAACCTGACAGCTCAACGGTGCTGTGACGAAATCCTACGCCCACACCTCCTTCCAATCATTGATCGCCAGAGGGAGATGTTTCAACAGGACAATGCCAGGCCCCACACAGCACGTCACACTAGAGACTTCCTCCAGAACCACAACATCAATGTGCTCCCCTGGCCCTCAAGATCAACGGACTTAAACCCGATCGAACGTCTGTGGGATGCCCTGGACAGACGGGTGCGACGCCGTAACCCTCAGCCCCAGACACTTCAGCAACTCGCACAGGCACTACAGGCAGAGTGGGCTGCGATTGGGCAACACGAGATTGTGAGACTTATTCGTTCGATGCCCAGGCGATGCCGTGCAGTTCTGGATGCCCACGGTGGTCACACGAGGTATTGACTTCAGCGCCACCACACGTCTCCATGTGACACTCAAACTGACTTTCCTCGAGTTGGTGCCAAAGACGGATAAGTCTGCATTCCCAGTGTACAATTTCGCTATATTTCATTGACTCATAAAGCCTACAAGATGTTTCAAAATAAACATAAAAATACAGTTGAAATTCCTATATGCGTTTCTTCTTGGGGAGAGTATATGATGTGCCGCTGAGACTGGCATCCAATGATCGAGGAAAAAAACAAAGAAGCGCTTTGAGCATGCATGTGGGATGGACTATAACGCTATATCTATACCCATATAATAATAGCTATGATTATGTCATAAACCACATGTGTCACATGCTGATTGTAATGTAGCCGGAAACAAACTGACTGTGGTAGAAATTCATGTTTCAAACTGATAATTGTCTAAAGAATCTGCTATATTCCTGCCTGAGTTTGAGAGTATGCCACTGACATTTTCTTTAAGAAAAAATTAATCAGTTACACTTTTTTACACTTTTTAGGTTAAAGCATCCTAGCATATCCCTTTTGAAGATATTTCGTTCTTTGGGCAGATGTTTTCGGTTTCACCAAGAGGAAGTTTAGATTTGTTTCATCAGCCTTTGTGGGTAGTTTTCTATATAAGGGAGGTAGTTTTTACAAAGCTTTTTTAAAAACACAACGTGGCAGAGATTGTGAAAAAAATAGACTAAGGTAATAGATGTTATGTTTGTGTTCACTGCAGCCCCGCGTTCTACCACAGATTATATTTTAAAAAAATGGTGTGTTTTTTGGAATTGTCCTTCATCGTAGTTAGACGTCGCCTTTTCTTACGGAAACAACTGTTGTTGTATTTTTTTACTTTCATTTTCCGTTATATATTGTACCGCCGTGTAAAAGGGTATATAGGATTTCTTCAGGGATATAACTATGGTGATTCGGCCACACAGCAACCGTGTCTGTGGAACCTTCCTGTCCAACGTGGTGGTTATACCAGCAATCGTCTCTCTAAAGCGTCCCTGTCCAACGTACTGATTATAACAGTAACCGTCTCTCTGGAGCGTTCTTGCCCAACGTACTGATTTTATCGGCAACCGTCTCTCTGGAGCGTTCTTGCCCAACGTATGGATTATAACAGCAACCGTCTCTCTGGAGCGTTCTTCTCCAACGTACTGATTATATCAGCAACCGTCTCTCTGGAGCGTTCTTGCCCAACGTATGGATTATAACAGCAACCGTCTCTCTGGAGCGTTCTTGCCCAACGTACTGATTATAACAGCAACCGTCTCTCTGGAGCCTTCTTGTACCACGTAGTAGTTATTACGTCAATCGACTCACTGGTGCCATCTGAACTTACTTACTCATAACGAACGTAACTGTCTTTCTGGTGCCATCTCGTACAACGTATTGATCACAACAGTAAGTCTTTCCCTATAATGTTTCTGCTCCTGCACAATACATCAATTACCGTTTTTCTTGCGTCGCCTGACGTGATGTTTGTTGGATCATGTGCACCACTTATGGTTCGAATCCAAGATTCAGATTCTTTGTCAGTCGCATACACGTGGGTTTCACCAGAGTGGTAAAGATGCAGGACGGGTTTGTTCTAGAGACTCGTCCACGTTGACCCCGATAAATGAGTAAGGTCACAACCAAGAGGCCCATTCTTAATATTGGCCTCCGACAGTGGTAGAGTTGCGATCGTTTTGTTGGACAGGACAATTGAATCGACTTTCAACACATTGGGCCACAGAAACTTTGATATTCCCAGGAGTGTGTCCAATGAGAGACCATATGGTGTTAATATAGAGCCTATAGTGTCCTAGATTGACCATCTGTTTGACATACTTTATAGCCACAGTTAGATCCCGGAAGAACAAACAGACTGAGTTGTCTCCCCGGAAAACTCTCCACTGCCTGGCGCGTTCATTCGAAACGGATCATGGCGGATGATGTCGTAAGTGCATGTCTTTCTCATGAAACAAATGTTTACCATAATCTTTTACGCACTGCCATAAAAACATACCCATTTACAAAGTATACAGTATTACAATATAACTGACTGAACGAATATTACAGTTTTAAAAAATAAAAATTCTTTAACAGTTAAAAAGTTACATTGTCCAAAGATATATTGGGAAATCAAGGGCAGATAATTATGTTTCTAATAGAGGCTATCATGGTTTGATCCCCTGCTTGCCGCCTCCGTGGTGTAGGGTGAGGTGAGGTGAAATGAGGTGAAATTTGGTTTTAACGTCGTGCTTGAGAATATTTCGCTCATATGACGACATGCATGCGTGTGTATGTGTATGTGCGGCTGCTTGTACTAGCCCAGACTGATGCTGGTTTTATAGTGCTAGCTCACTGAGATACCATGCCGCAGTGAAGCATGAATACCGCACTCAGACACATTATACTGACTCCGAACCAACCAGTCCTTGTTGTACCAATTAATGCCGAGCGCCAGGCAGGGACCAATAAGTACCATATTTTAACGTCTTTGGTATGACGCGGTTGGGGATCGAACCCGCGACCTTCCACTCTCCGGGCGGACGCTCTGACCACTACACCACGGAGGCGGTCCGTGATGATGTATTATGAAGGGATATGACGTTTTGTTTTGTCCGTGGTGTAGGGAGGAAAGCTGAAAAACAAATAATCTGAGAACCAAGAACAAAAAACGCCAGGCTTTAAACAATGACATTTTAGTTTTATCTATACTTGCCTGTATGAATAACTATCTTTTTCCAAATCTGATTCATATAAATATCTTTTAAAATCTTTTGTATTTTGCTTGTTCCTTAATGCTTGTAGGGTAGTTGGGGACTCTAGTGGTTAAAACGTTCGCTCGATGGACGGGTTCGATCCCCTTATTGCGACAATGTCTCAAGCACAGCTGCTCAGAGTCCTATAATACAGGCAAAAGCCCGGACAAGTGTAATCACACTGAACGCGTCCTGCACAACAATGGTCCATCGATGTCTACACACAAACGGAAATACACATAAGTAAGGAGAGCATATCACTCTTTGAACAGGACCCAAGAAGATCCGGGTTTTTAGAAGCCCATGCTTGTCTTAACAAGGCGACCAACGGGATCGGGAGGTCAGACTCGTTGACGTGGTTGACACATATCATCGTATCCCAATTGTGTAGATCGATGCTCATAATATTGATCACTGGGTTATCTGGTTTAGACTCAATAATTTACAGACCTCTGTCATATAGCTGGAATGTTGCTGATTGCGGCGTTAAACAACAAACAAACAAAAACACCTTTTTCGCTGCCGTGTTTTCATGACTAGTCCAGATGACAGGTGGAAACATGATTTCACTGGTCTCAAGAGTTATCATAAGGCAGAAATTTTACTATGTCACATATTCTGTCAGTTTTCACTTCAAGGTTGTAGCAAACTCGATATGTTTCAGAATTATTCCACTGACTTGCTACTACTGACCAATGGAGTGGAGTGAGTGAGTGAGTGAGTGAGTGAGTGAGTGAGTGAGTGAGTTTAGTTTTACGCCGCTTTGAGCAATACTCCAACAATATCACGGCGGGGGACACCAGAAATGGGCTTCACACATTGTACCCATGTAGGGAATCGAACCCGGGTCTTTGGCGTGTTGAATGAACACCTTAGCCACGTGTATGATAATGATTAGTACTAAAAAGTATTATTAAAAACATTTTATGTTAACTTTCACAAACAATTAAATTTGTTTATTATTATTTTTCCCCCATTCTGGCATCATATTTGTACTTTGTCGAGTGTGTGTTATGCTGTAGTATGAATGATTTTGATATCTTTATATTAACCGGATGAAGGTATTCGAATGCTTGTAAACAAAAATGTTACTTATGTGGTAAAAGTGTATATTTTTTTATATTATATTTAAATATATCCCTACTATGTTTTAAAAATTCTCTCATAACCTTTTAGGGTGGCCAATGCATTTTACCAGGGCAATAGTGTTTCACTTTTCTGTAAAAGTGTTGGGTGAGAATACAATAAACAATTTCTCTCTCTCTCTCACCCTCCCTTCCTCTCTCTGTCTCTCTCTCCCTCCCTCCCTTTCTCTCCCTCCCTCTCTCTCTCCGTCCTACTCTCTCTCTCTCTCTCTCTCTCTCTCTCTCACGAGGCTACCCTACCACCCCACTTGCCAATGGAGTCTACGAGCACTGATTTGTTTTACTTGCCCTCATCACAATTTAGTTGTATCGGGCTCGCAGACCATCGTGAATTATAAATTCTGCTTCAAGACACAAACAACAGTTCATCATGTACATGTAACAAATATTTATTTCATCTTGGCACAATAACCCACAAACATTACACCAACGGGCACTTCGTTGGTGAGAAATCGTCAGCACTTTATCTGAATTCATAAATAAAGGTCCACATTGACAAAACCAAACAATAACGGGATCCTTAGTGTTAAATACAACGTGATATAGACCACTTTAAAAGATAATCCAACAATATGTGGTCACCAGTGTACGATAATCAGTGGATATTGCACTCCGCCTTCCTAATCATACAGTCTCTTTGGAAACAGTTTTTTCCACAAATTGTTTCTTTTTATTTTCAAACCACGTCTTGTTTTTGTAAAATCAAATAATAAACAATCATAAACAAATAAACAACCATCAGTGTTGTTCGGAACTTCCGGTGTTGTCGAAGGTTACACGGTAGACATGCAGACGTTCACAATGATCGTAGCATTTTGAAGGCTCGTTTGAAATATTTTGAATATTTTGTTCTCAATTTCGGCTTGTTTTAACCACGAGTCTTTTTTTCACACTACAAATACTACATACAACTGTCATCAGACACAGTGTAAACGATATGTGACATAAAATTTGCATTTTGATTTTGACACGTTGTAAAGAACAGTCCATAACAAAAGGTAAAACGTCATCTGGCATGTGATGTTTTGTCAAATTAGTTTTTTCAATTACTGTCAGTCTATATCTTTAAAGGACGTGATGTCTTAAATACATGTACAGTGTACTTATTATAGAGGTGAATATTTACATTTGAGGTCAGACAATTTCTACACGTAGTACGCATGCGCAAAGTCAATATACATATTCATTCATTCAAAAACAGTCACAACTATACATAAACTGTGTAGAGACCCACGTCAACATTTCGCGAATCTTTCATGGCGTCAAATCAATTTGTCATGGCATTTCTCAACATATTTTGTTGTCATGGAGACAAGTTTATGTCATGTTCAAATAAAGTTCCAATTCCAACATGGCGGACTCACACGAACCTCAGCAGTCCGGTTGCATGTCTCAGTATACACAATGTTTGACCTTGGGACCTGTCCTTGACCTTGATCATATCAACTTAGGTGAAGGACGCCAACCCCATGGCGGTTCTTCCTGAGCAATTGTAGATTGTCACTGTTTCAACAGTCAGATGCGTCAACACAACGTCGACACTCAGATACGTCAACACGACGTTGACTACCTCAGCCTAGTCAGTAGACGATGTTACTGCATCCGCTGATGCCGAGACGCATCTCGTGCTCTCGGGCTTTCATTCTGAGTGCAGCGATACTTGAGGAACGGCGTTCTGAGTCTACAGCCCCGGATGTGGGAGAGGAAAGCCCGGGAGCCGGGGGAGTTATGTCAAAGTTTTCCCGCGCTTTTGCAGCCGATGACGTCATACTAGCAAGCAAATGTTGAAATGTTCCAGGAGGAGGTACCGGGACTGAGAGGGGTGTGAGCGTGCGCAGTCCCAGACCGGAAGTAGCTGAGGCGGAAGAGAGTCCGAACGTAACAGGACTGTACAACGCTGACGTCACCGTCGGAAGTGACGTGGCAAGGCTGTATCTACTGAGCAGCTGGTTCTCGTAGGTCTTGAGCAGGAGGTCGGAATACGTCTGAGGAGGGTGGGCTTGTTGGGGTGGGAGGACTCCCCTGGAAGCCATGTTCAGGGATCCTGTGTACGGGGAGTATGGGTGTGCTTGTGTTCCAACCTTTTCCTTCTTCCGCCATTTTGCTCGTCGGTTCTGGAACCACACCTGGAACAAAAAATAAACCAGCTTAAGTTTTGAGTTGAGATTAGGTAACAGTAGAATAATTCTTACCACAAAGTGTGAGTGAGGGCGTGAGTTGATGCGTGAGCGCGTGATCGAATAGGTGAGTGAGGGAGGTAGTGCGTGAGTGAGCGAGTGGGGTGGTTGAGTGCGTGGGTGAGTGAGTGAGTGAGTTACGCATTAAGATGAAACCCTCTGGTATGGTAAGTAACCATGACGAAACACGGCCCCTTCTCCAAGAGAAAGATCAAGGACATGAACGTTCAATGTCGATTTAATTTTGACATATATAAGTACAGACAGCGTCTTCCAGCATCCTGAACGTGTGAATATTTTCAATAAGGTACCTCAAGCTCAAATCAGTAAAATCAAATGGTCGCCACCCAGACGATCAGGCGCCCACTTCCCCAACCCCTAACATTTCTTTTTAACGCTTTTACTAATATTTTCTATTAAATAAATCGGGGCAGGGTGGAAACTTAGTGGTTGAAACGTTCGCTTATCATGCCAAAGACCCGGGTTCGATTCTCCACATGTGTGAAACCATTTCTGGTGTTAAAAGCGGTGTAAAACCATACTCACTCACTCACTCATTGAGTGGTCAGACTCTGAGACTTGTCTGATGGTGGAAACCATGCCATAGCTTTGATTATGCCATAAACCACAGGTGTTACATGCCGAGCGCCGTAATACACCTGGGTACTGACCGCGGCCACTCACTCACTCAGATCAGTCTGATTGTTATAATGGTCATGATCATGATGATGTGATGATGATGACGGCACATGGCGGAGGTAGAGGGGTGGGGACGGACACGTGTCTATCACAGGGTGACGTCGATGACACGGGATGGGCGTGTCTAGTGACTTCGCTTCACAGCGGCGTTGAAGGATGAACATTTAGCTGTGTTTTGAGTCAACGACGCTATTGTGTAGGTGTGTGACGGAGTTAAACACGGCAAATGTCTGAGCTTACCTCGACACGTTCACTGTTTACTTTCCAATTATTTCTGAGAGGTGACACTTGAAAAGGAGGGGGACCTGAGACAGCGTTCACAACACGCACCCTGGACAGGGTTAAGGAGAGAATATAGGGGTCGGATGTAAGGTCGGAGTTTGCGGGGGGAGTTGTGGGGGGGGTGGGTGTCTGCTGAGGCTTTACAAAAATCACGGAGAGGCGAGTCGTAGAGCCAGTGTATCGGTGGGGTAATGTCTGGGTGGTGGGTGGTGGGGTATGTGGGTGGTCGGGTGGAGGGTGATGAGTGATGGTGTGCGTGGGGGTGGGTGGAGGTGGGGCAAGGGGTGAAGTGGCGAGTGACGGTGTGGTGGGACAGGGGTGAGTGACTGTGTGGTGGGACGGGGTGAGTGACTGGGGGGACGGGGTGAGTGACGGTGTGGGGGTGGGGTGAGTGACTGTGTGGGGGACGGGTGAGTGATTGTGTTGGGGGACGGGGTGAGTGACGGTGTGGATAGGGTGGGATGAGTGACGGTGTGTGTGTGGTTCGGGTGGGGGTGAGTGGCGGTGTGTGTGGGGAGTGACTTTAAGGGGGTGGGGTGAGTGACGATGTGTGGAGGTGGTGTGTGTGTGTGTGTGTGTGTGTGTGTGTCAGTGACGTTGAAGCGGGGTGAGTGACGGTTTTGGAGTGAGGAATGGGATGTTGAGTGGGTGGGTGGAGAAAGGAGTGTGCTTGTGTGTGTGGGCGCGTGCGTGTGCTCACAGTTTGTATTCACATATCCATGTTAGCATTCACGGAAACATATAATGAAGTAGCTAGTCATTCGGGAGGAACGCTGGAGACAACAATCTAAAACGGGCGCTAACATCATCATACATTTACATATCATATCTTTATCACGAGTCGGAGTCGGAGTAAGGAGGCGATACAGAATCGAACAAGGACCTACGGTGAAATAAACGAACACACTATCCATAACTCTACCTAGCACACTCTCAGCGGGTACGTTACGTTTGGTGATGGAGGTGGCCGAAGGCGGGGGCAAGGCAAGTGGAGGGGGATGCGGGGTGGGGATAAAGATGGTGAGTGAAGAGGGGTAGTGGTGGGAGAGGGGGGGGGGGATGAGAAGGACGAGAATAAGGAACAACCATCGCGACAATCCCCCAACCGAGGCCGATCCAGCAGCGGGTAACCTCTACGGTCAGTTATGTTTGTTAGGTCAGCGGGTTAATTGTTGAAGACGCTTCCCCTAAATGTCCGTAAAGGCTACAGGGTTACAGAGGCGGCCCACGACAATCTGATTAGACGAGCCATGAGTCAGTGTTGAAAGGCCAATTTACCCTGTTTCCCTTCCCTCTACAGCAAATACAACAGATGACACTGAAACCCGACCACTGGTCTTGTGTGTCGTGAACCGTATACCCTCCGCCTTGCTACCTGACAAGGTGTCCGCCAAGGCGAATGTGTAGTTCCAGGGAATTTGCAGACTGTGTGAGTACTCACTTAAAATTAAAGGTGGGAAGGAAGGCCGACATGATGGCAATCTAGGACGTGTATATCTCTGGCGTAACTCACAAGCGGGATCTGGCAAACCAAACATCATAACCGGTGCGAAACGCAGATTCGAACCCACGGTTACAGTATCCGCCTCACTCAAGGGGCACAACTCTGGACACAGACATTGGCACTTTAAACAAATAGACCCCGGTACAATATTGATTTTCGGATGGTAAGACATTGCTCTAGTTAAACACACGTGCAGCATAGTATTTCATATCACGGTGAAACTAAATTTCGGTTTAAAATAACTGACGAAGTATTTTACTGCAGCAAATATCGGGTATAATCACCGGTACTTATTAAAATACAAAAGATATATAGAACATATTTCACGTAATAAACCAATGAATAACTTCACAATGCATGTGTTTCCCATATTCTTTGACCCATAAGCCTCCATTGTACAGGTGACATGAATGTGTTTCAAAAAAAAAAAAAAAGCGGTTGTGTCGAACTCGGATAACTCGAAGTATTAATGCGTGTTTCTTTAACTTCGATGTAACGCTGTTTCACTGTATGAAAAGAAGGGTGGTCCAATGAAACATTTTGCGGTTGTGTCGAACTCGGATAACTCGAAGTATTTACGGAGATTTCTCAGCTTCGACATAACGCTTTTTATCTGTACTTCTCTGCCTGACACTCGGCATTATAGGGGTAAAACAAGGACTGGTCGGCTCGGAGTCAGTATGCTGTATCTGACTGGGGTATGGCTTCTCACTGGTGGGGTAGCCTAGTGGTTAAAGCGTTCGCTCGTGGCCCGCGTTCGATTCCCAACATGGGTAAATGTGTGAAGCCCATTTCTGGTGTCCCCGTTGTGATATTGCTGGAATATTGCTAAAAGCGGCGTAAAACTAAACTCATTCATTCTCAGTGAGCTAGCACGATAAAACCGACCTATGCCCAGATAAGTACAAATGGCCACACACACAACTACACCTGAAAGGACGTCACTATGTAAGAGCAACTTTAAAGCCCATACCACCTCGCCTCATTCTTGAGCCTAACATCACTTTATCAGGAGAGAGGATTTTGGCCGCCGAGTTGCCAAGAAATGAAACATGCATGTGTAACGCAAGACCGAAAACTGTAAAACGAGACTAAAGTGCTTTATAAGCGTTAAATGGCCCCTTTAACATAATCAAATAATGAACGCCACACATTATAGTATCATACAATTTAACTGAAAGGGACAATCTCGAACGCATTTCCCACAAAAACGTTATTGACAGATATAAAAACGACCTGCGATCACGAGAAGATAAACTTCAGTCACTTCGTTCGTACATCAGACAGAAGGATCACGACAGTACAGAAAGGTAATTCACAAAGTCACCAAGATCTGGTGATTAGAGGACACAACACGGACGCTGTTTGGACGTCGGAATCCACTTGACGTTGCCGTCAACCTCTTGTCGTCATGTGCCAATACTACAACCGCTAATTATTGTAAACCTAGCGTTTTTTCTGTATGGCGAGCCATGTTGTCAAGCTACTCGGATGTCTCACTGTCCGTGTAGAGAGAAGGGAAGCCAGTGTCAACAACGCTAGGGGGATGTCAAGCTTCGCGGAGAAAGAAGAGCTTGTACTATGATACCTAGTTAGTAGAACTAACACGGGCCTGCCTTTCTTTGCTATTTATCAGCTAGACCGTATTATGAATAGGGCAATTTTGACACGTCTATTAGTATAAAGGCCTATAAAACGCATAATTTAAACTTGGATTGGTTTTGTAAAGATTATTATTAAACACTTTACTGTACAGCCAATTTGCAAGGAACTCTCCCTTGACAGCTCGCACTTTTAGCAACCTGAGACGTTTGGAATAATGAGCCCTCCCTAGACAAGCAACCATGAGCACCATCGTCTTTGCCGAACATAGCCGATCAGATCCATAAGCACGCCTTATTATTTTGTTATGGGTTCGACAAATCGTTCCTAAAAAGCCTTCAATGCCAATTGAAAGTTTGTGTGCAGATGACAGTTTTAAGTCAATATTTGTGATCGATAACGATCATCTGTGTCGCATAACACCAGAGACGATCGCCCAGTTTGAAATGATTGATGAACCAAACCGTAAGAGTAGTTTCGGTGGTATAGGTGATACTGCTGCCCCTTGTCAGGTGACGCACGCGCAAACTAAAAACTAAACCAGTTTGGCAAATTAAGGATATTTTCATCATTATTTTAAAACCTTTAGTTCAAAGTACTAATAAAGGTTTTAAATTCAAGACTGTTTCGTCTTACCGAATCGAATATGTTTTTATGCTCATTATGGTTGTATTTTTTGTGATTGTGATGTAGATAACTATACGAACAAGGAGAAAGAGCCATTTTCATAAAAAATTGAAATGCCAAACAAAATAATGACATTCACTTTAGAATAAAAGACAAATTTGTAAAGCATACCCTGCCAAAGATAGAAGACTGATAAGGACATGCTAAAACGAACGTGAAATTATGAACGATATCTTAATCAATAATTAAACAGGTAGAGTATTTAATTTCAAATTTAACGTATTTATTAACAAACACTAAAAGCCGAAGATCTAGAATAAATTGTAAGTGGTTAACTTGGGTATACTTTGTTCATTTGTTTGAATTAATAATTAATTTGGAAATAAAATTTAGAATGGTATCTGCCAAAACTTGCAGCAGTTATCCACGAAGGTAACATCAGAACGAAGTCGGGTTTTTAAGTGATGATTAGTTTTAAATGCCGATCATATCTCTGCTAACATCGCCATATCGTTAAATGAGCCTGAACAAAAAGCTTAAACTTAAACAAGGAATTCGAGATATAATCAAGACAAAATGTTTGTTAAAAGATTCTCACGGTCAAAAAAGTTTTATTTTTTATATTTTGAAAACTCAAACGTACTTAATGTTTTCTTGTCAAAAATATTGTAATAAAAAGACGTAAACGATTTCATAGAATACGTGAATATATGAATATATCAGGGCTATGATTTATCTTTGGATCTGCAGAGGAAAATACTTCGTGGGAACGCATTGACTCATAACTATATACACTATATTATTCTTTTGCAAAATAAACTTATCTCACAATCGAAATACATCTATATATTATACCGCTTGTTTAAAAGCGAAAGTCAAAGAGGCTGCAAAATAATATTTCGTTTAACAGATTACATTGATAGATAGAGTGCAATATATTTCAGCAATTTTGTTTATGAAGCCTGTATATGATATATACTCATAAAACGGAAAGTACAGGATTTTTGCAGAACACCAGTTCATTATTAGTATACAATAATAATGTCTTCTCCTCTTTTAATTAATGGGTGACACTGACTTAACTGTCAAGAACACAATAATCTGAATTGTACTGAACATTTATCGTCATTTACATTTTTTTGTTTTCAATTCAAATGTTTCTATTTTAAATCAATGAAACATATAATGAACATAAGATTAAAAAAAACAAAGAACAGCAAAGCTCGGGCATTCTGAAAAATGTAAGGCTCTTTCGAAAAACAAAATTAACTCGGTGTGGCCCCAAATCCAAATAATTTATGTGGAAAGGTACTTTCAAGAAAAAAAATCTTATTAGAAAAATCCGTATTGGGAGTCGTATTTACTTACAGTTAACATTGGAATAAAACAAGAAAATTTCTAAACATTTAATTTATCGGACTTAACCTTTGGGCGACTTTGAACTTTTTGACAGTTCGTGCGAGGAGTTTGGTTAAGGTTGATGAGCCGAGTGCATGCTTAACTGAGTCTTGTGTACGCGACCAACAACAGAAGATTAGCGGTATTGTAACATGTTGGAAAGCAAATGTAGCGCACGGAAGCTGGAAACCAGCTGGACATTAACCTGTGTAAGACCTGTCTCCATCCTTCGACCTCTCCCGACCGCCATGTTTGTTTGACAGTTTGCTTTACGGATGTCGTTAGAGTGACCGTAGTTTGCTTTCCGACTGTCGTTACACTTCTCTTCCAGATTACAAACAGATTATCTGAGCTGAGGTCAAACTCAACGTGTTGACTATTGGTAGAAGGGAAAACTATGGGAACAGGTTCTATCAGCGGTAATAAAGGAACAATGACTTAACAGCATCACACGACAACTCGCTCGCTTTTCGTTATTGAAATTTCCCTTGAAACATCCCGCCCAGAGCAAATTCCAAATACCTTGTATACGAGCCTCGTTATAGGAGTAATGCAATGCGCGTGCGCGGGACAGCTTAGGTAAAGGCCAAAACAAAACACCCTTGATTCCACCCGATACATCAAATTCTACTTCGAAATTGTCCTGCTCAAATAGCAAACATTCAAGTTGCTTCCTGGTAATTACGCATGAAAGGTCGCAGCAATGGCTTCACTTGGCAGGTAGTCTTGTTGGCAGTAATCAAGTAGAGCTCACTAATTAGATGACAAACAGGATGCGGAGATATTTGAAGATGCTGAGCAAGTCCTCCTGAATTCTAAACTGTTCAAGGTGCTCTTCTTTCGGAAACTATGTCACCTGTTTAAAAAAACGGCCACATCCTGAATGTGCCAGATGTTGAGAAGGATTATTGGACAAATATGTTAAAATGGCGTATGCTGCAACAGAAGGGTTTAGGTATAACCTCTGAACTTTAGATCTGATTTTACTTGTCGCGTCGTGTGATTATGGGCATCAGTGCAGTCAAGATTTTGACTTTTAGGACAGTTGGTAGAAAAATGAAACCACGAAGTTCCCGATCAACATCTAACGTTTCGGTTATTTGTCTTTTGAAGGTGCAGGAAATACCTGATGAAGATGACAAAAGTAGTCCTTAGCTGTGGTAACATATTACTGATGACTGACTGACTGAGTCTGGTTTTACGCCGCTTTTAGCAATATTCCAGCAACATCACGGCGGGGGACACCAGAAATGGGCTTCACACATTGTACCCATGTGGGGATTCGAACCCGTATCTTCGGCGTGACGAGCCAACGCTTTAACCACTAGGCCACCCCACCGCCCCTATTACTGATGAACGAGCAGGAAGTAATTCTAAACGTCGTGACAAGTTTTTCCCGATCCAGCTGCAAGTAGGTAGCTTAAACGTCGTGAAGAACATTTCTCTGATCAAATTACACACATTGACGAATCAGCTGATCAAGATGCAGCCAGTTAACTTAGACATAGTGACGAATATCCCATAGATCAAGATGCAAAAAGTTAACTCATAGATCAAGATGCAAAAAGTTAACTTAGACATAGTGACGAATCAGCTGATCAAGATGCAGCCAGTTAACTTAGACATATTGACGAATATCCCATAGATGAAGATGCAAAAAGTTAACTTAGACATAGTGACGAGTCAGCTGATCAAGATGCAGCAAGTTAACTTAGACATATTGACGAATATCCCATAGATGAAGATGCAAAAAGTTAACTTAGACATAGTGACGAATCAGCTGATCAAGATGCAGCCAGTTAACTTGGACATAGTGACGAATATTCCCCTGATCAAGATGCAACAGCTTACCTTAAACGTGTGATGAATATTACAACGTTAAAGATGCAATAGGTATTCCTTAAACGTCCTAACAAACAATAAAGTGGTTTTGTTCTCTAGAAAGGTTCGAGGTCTGTGGTCACTGTTTCTGTATCGAATTCGTTTAACTGCATGGCATTCGACCTTAAAACTGCCCCTGAGAACAGAGAATCTCACCAAGAGTCCCTTAAAGTCAAATGTATGAAAAAATCGATAAAAGTAGCAAACCCCGATGCTTGTGGAGGCTGTTGTCTACTTTTATCGACGAACCTATGTTTTATGTCAAAATATACCAATGGTAATAATTTATTTGGTAACCAATATGTCTAAATGGTTACTTACAATAACAATGTAACAGTTTGAAGACCACGTTGTTATTGGAGACCATCTTTACGTTATACAGGAGATATACGAGATACCTCACATGGGATATAGACAATATCACTTGATATCAATTACATCAACTGGGTCGTCAAAAGCCCGTTTAAGACTTTGATAAATTTGATATAAAAAGCACGTGAATGCTGGTGAGATTCTATGATCACAGAAAATAATCCTTCCATCTTTCTCAGTGTGGAAACAGTAATGTCCAGTGTCTTGAATAAAAATGTCAACCAGGGTCGATCATTTTGTGATATTAAATTCTTTACAATCTAAGAAGAAAACATTTCAAGGTGGTGGTGGTGGAATTGGGTTTAACGTCGTGCTTGAGAATATTTCGCTCATATGACTACGTGGGACACAAGAAATGGGCTTCACACATCTACCTATGTTGGGAATCGAACGCGGGCCTTCGGCGAACGCTTTAACTACTGGGCTACCCCACCACCCCGTCCAGTGAGAAGCCATACCCCAGTCAGATACAGCATACTGACTCCGAGTCGACCAGTCCTTGTTGTACCCATTGATGCCGAGCGCCAGGCAGGGACCAAGAAGTTTTTTGGTATGACGCGGTCGGGGATCGAACCCGCGACCTTCCGCTCTCCGGGCGGACGCTCTAACCACTACACCACGGAGGCGGTCACATTTCAAGGTAACCCTCTGAAGTAACCACATAAACATGACATATTCGAATGATATATTTTGCCCTTTTCGAAGTTACCTTGCTGATACAAATACCTCTCTGCACACAAAGAAGTCTTACAATGCTAAAGTACGGAGTAAACCCTCTCTTCATCTATCATGGAAAGGTAAGTCAATTAACGTTGCTGGAGTACATCTATCTCTACATACTCAATGTAATTTCTATCGCACTAAAAGTCAAACGACGCCAAGGTCGGTTTGATGTTTGTGCTGCGGGCGATTTACCACGCCCTATTTTCCCGCCATTTCTCGTCGTGTTTACCCATCACACCTGCTTGCTCCTTGCGCGAAAGATCGAGAGTGTCCATTTTTCTCCGTACCGTTGTAATTGACTTGTGTTCCGTGTTTGGAGTTAAAACCAACCTTTTAAGGTTTTAATTGAAAGATTTAATCCCTGTATGCGATATTCCGACTCTGAAGTCGTTGTATACCAGGTGGAGTGGAGATACCTTTGAACGAATTAGAATTCGAGAATGACACAAAGCATCTTGAAGCTGACGTTTAGCTTTTACAAAACGTCCCAAACCCACCAGGTCTCTGATCAACATGGTATTAAGATAATTGTGTTTGTTCGTTTCTCAACGTCAAATACACAGTAAAAGACCCCCCAGATGGCGCTGTCTGTGCACCAGTTGTTATATTTCAGGGTGTGCTGACCCTGCTCTGAAGTCTGTCTTCAAAATAGGTTTAGAAATATAAACAACATCAGCTAAAATATTCGTAATATACGAAGCACACTAAAAAAGACTTAACTAACTTACTGTGTCACATACAAAAAGACAATTAATCTTTACCGTAGAATAATATGTAGTGAAGCTGTGGAGTAAGTTGATGTAGTGAAGCTGTAGAATAAGTTGATGTAGTGAAGCTGTGGAGTAAGTTGATGTAGTGAAGCTGTGGAGTAAGTTGATGTAGTGAAGCTCTAGAATAAGTTGATGTAGTGAAGCTCTAGAATAAGTTGATGTAGTAAAGCTGTAGAGTTAGTTGATGTAGTGAAGCTGTAGAGTAAGTTGATGTAGTGAAGCTGTAGAGTAAGTTGATTTAGTGAAGCTCTAGAATAAGTTGATGTAGTGAAGCTGTGGAGTAAGTTGATGTAGTGAAGCTGTAGAGTAAGTTGATGTAGTGAAGCTGTAGCGTAAGTTGATGTAGTGAAGCTGTGGAGTAAGTTGATGTAGTGAAGCTCTAGAATAAGTTGATGTAGTGAAGCTGTAGAGTAAGTTGATGTAGTGAAGCTGTAGAGCTGTGGAGTTGATGTAGTGAAGCTGTGGAGAGCAGTTGATGTAGTGAAGCTGTGGAGTAAGTTGATGTAGTGAAGCTGTGGAGTAAGTTGATGTAGTGAAGCTGTAGAGTAAGTTGATGTAGTGAAGCTGTAGAATAAGTTGATGTAGTGAAGCTGTAGAATAAGTTGATGTAGTGAAGCTGTAGAATAAGTTGATGTAGTGAAGCTGTAGAGTAAGTTGATGTAGTGAAGCTGTGGAATAAGTTGATGTAGTGAAGCTGTAGAATAAGTTGATGTAGTGAAGCTGTACAGTAAGTTGATGTAGTGAAGCTGTAGAATAAGTTGATGTAGTGAAGCTGTAGAGTAAGTTGATGTAGTGAAGCTGTAGAATAAGTTGATGTAGTGAAGCTGTTGAATAAGTTGATGTAGTGAAGCTGTAGCGTAAGTTGATGTAGTGAAGCTGTAGAATTGATGTAGTGAAGCTGTAGATTGATGTAGTGAAGCTGTAGAATAAGTTGATGTAGTGAAGCTGTAGAATAAGTTGATGTAGTGAAGCTGTAGTAAGTTGATGCTGTGAAGCTGTAGAAGTATGTAATTGATGTAGTGAAACTGTAGAAGTTGATGTAGTGAAGCTGTAGAATAAGTTGATGTTGTGAAGCTGTAGAATAAGTTGATGTAGTGAAGCTGTAGAGTTGATGTAGTGTTGTAGAATGTTGATGTGAAGCTGTAGAGTTGATGTAAAGCTGAAATAAGTTGATGTAGTGAAGCTGTAGAGTAAGTTGATGTAGTGAAGCTGTAGAATAAGTTGATGTAGTGAAGCTGTAGAAGTAAGTTGATGTAGTGAAGCTGTAGAGTAAGTTGATGTAGTGAAGCTGTAGAGTAAGTTGATGTAGTGAAGCTGTTGAATAAGTTGATGTAGTGAAGCTGTAGCGTAAGTTGATGTAGTGAAGCTGTTGAATAAGTTGATGTAGTGAAGCTGTACAGTAAGTTGATGTAGTGAAGCTGTAGAATAAGTTGATGTAGTGAAGCTGTGGAATAAGTTGATGTAGTAAACCTTTATCCACACCGTTGTGTATTGGGCCAGTGATGTGTATTGGCGGGTAAATGGCTCCTATATGTTTAGTACTTATAGACGTATGTTAGGCATAAATTGATAGGAACTGACGTTTATGTGTGAAGTATTGAAAGTTCCTGGTTGCTTAATAACGGGTATTGGTTGGATACTGTTGGGTGGTATTAGATGGGTATCGACAGGTAGACTGTGTCTCATAGGCGAATCCAGAGGGGGTGGGGATGGGGTGGATGTGCAGGGGTGCGCAAAAAAGCTCAAAAAGCTGTATCCGCCCCTACTGAATACCGTGTATTGACGGGCACTGTGTGAGTATCGACAACATATATATAAGACTACAGACTCACCTGGACTCGCGCTTCCGTCAGGTCTATCCTCATTGCCAGTTCCTCTCTGCAACACAACATAAATTAATTAGGATGAGCAAGAGTGAGGTTTGTTCAGAGATTACCCTTTGTACCCAAGAAAGCTATTGATAAAAGTTCAATTCTTTCTAAATACTTCCAATTAAAATAATTATTCAAATACAGTAAAATACGGTTATGACGAACTCACAGGCACCACCGATTCCAGTTCGTTATAACTGTAGTTCGTTATACGCATTTAGAGTAAAATATGGAGCAAGTGGCCAAGACCTAAATTTAGTTCGTTACATCCGTGAGTTCGCTACATCCGTGAGTTCGTTACATCCGTGAGTTCGCTACATCCGTGAGTTTGTTACATCCGTGAGTTCGCTACATCCGTGAGTTCGTTACATCCGTGAGTTCGTTACATTCGTGAGTTCGTTACATCCGTGAGTTCGTTACATCCGTGAGTTTGTTACATCCGTGAGTTCGTTACAACCGTGAGTTCGTTACAACCGAATTATCTATAAACGTAGTTTACTGTATGTATGTAATCATGATATATCCACTCAGTGAGGTGAGAATATTTGTGCTCTGATTTAATTAATAAATTCCTTAACCACGAAATGGATGTCAAAATACACCCTCCATATTAAACAGTATTGATCATATGTATATAGGGACGGTGGGGTAGCCTAGTGGTTAAAGTGTTCGCTCGTCACGCCGAAGACCCCGGTTCGATTCCCCACATGGGTACAATGTGTGAAGCCCATTTCTGGTGTCTCCCGCCGTGATATTGCTGGAATATTGCTGGAATATTGCTAACAGCGGCGTAACACTGAACTCACTCATATATATATATATTATTTTCGCCAGCATCTCAGTTTTCCCTCTCGGTTAATATTTTCAAAGATATTTTTTTTGTTTCTAATAATATTCGAGTGACTGATCATGAGCGTGTGCTAAGACGCATCGGCAATATATTGGTCATATGATTCCGATCGAAAAGAACAACTCGTATTCACAGTTAATATACCTGTTGTGTGCGGGTGTATAGTATAATCGGTAAACCTTACAATCATCCTCCTTTATTTAGATTTTACAATATTAACCTTCTTGCAACACTAAACAATCACATGGCATCATAAACATGGCGATACTGAAGCTGTAAGCTAGTGTTTTCTTCACCAGTTTATTTCTGTTAATAATTAAATATACATTGAATTGTATGCCATTTAATATGTACATTTATTTCGTGATCACGCTTATTACTCCATTACCAACCCATGCAAACTTAATTTTACCCAAAATCATTGTTCGATGTTCATTGCCAGATACAGCGATACCATGGTCAGCTGATCGACTCAACCAAAGAGTGAGTGAGTGAGTGAGTGAGTGAGTATGGTTTTGTGAAACAGGCATACGTCCTTACTAGTCGGTGGGGTAGCCTGGTTCGCTCGTCACGCCGAAGACATGGGTTCGAATTCCCATATTGGAACAATGTGTGAAGCTCATTTCTGGTCTCCACCGCCGTAATATTGGTTTAAATGTTGTTCAAGCGGCGTAAAACGATACTCACTTACGGCAGTCCTTGTCACTTGAGATAGAATCACCAAATATCGCGATTATTACTGAGTGAGTCACTCTGGTTTTACGCCGCTTTTAGCAATATTCCAGCAATATCAGGGCGGGGGACACAAGAAATGGGCTTCACACATTGTACCCATGTTGTCTTCGGCGTGACGAGCGAACGCTTTAAAATAACCGCTAGGCTACCCCCCCGCCACCGATTATTACTGAACGAAGATAGCTGAATGATGTTTATAATTACACGGGGCGGTTGGGTAGTCTAGTGGTTAAAGAGTTGGCTCGTCACGCCGAAGACCCGGGTTCGAATCCCCACATGGGTACAATGAGTGAGGCCCATTTCCGGTGTTCCCCGCTGGAATATTGCTAAAAGCGGCGTAAAACCATACTCAGTCAGTCAGTCAGTTATAACTACACATTGGTACACAGCGTCAAAATCGTGAGGGTAAAACTACATTTCATCTCGCCTTCATGGAGGTTTAATAATCTTGATTCAACATTATCTAAACGTTATAAGACAATACCGATAATTGTATTAATGGCGATAATTCTCGCGATGGAAACATTGACATTATAGACATAAAGATTATTGCCATGATGTTTAACCAGCTCATGTCTAACCATCCCCTCCAAGCGTTCTGATCTCCGATCACCTAGTATTATCGATCTGTCTGGCCGAGTTCGATCACAGCCCTTGGTATTGTTCAAATTAGCTTTTGCCCGTCTCGTCCTCAGATCGCTCATTAACCTGTGTGTAGCCCTTCAGTCCTACTACAACATTGGAAACCAATAGATATATAAACATACACTACAGGTCGATCTAAAGACACACGCAGCCATATTGAAATCTATTTCACGTCAACGCCGCTGTCACGCGTTCCCCCCTCGTTAACCCTTCCGGGAATGGAGTTTGCTTCATTTACTTCCCCCATCAAAACGACCGAGAGTCGAACACTTGACGTGACAAAATAAAACTAAAATCGGGTCCTATTTCCAAAGGAACAGATGTTAATTTTCTCTACTTTTTTTCAGCGAATACAATTACCAGCAGACAATGGCCGCTGTCTCTCCCTCAGTCATTATCTGAAGAGGATGTGTGGAGCTGACAATGGCCGAAGCCTTTCCTAGGGTGATTATGTGAAGGAGCTGTGTGGAGCTTCTGTGACTCGCTTCAATGGAGGCGCAGCTTGCTTGGTGACATTAGATCGTTAGCCCATTGCTCATGCTCCTCTAATTGTCCTTCACAATGATATTTGGATTTAATACAGGAAAAAAACGGCTGTCTTTGAATAGAAAACACATCTCCTAATTGCGGTTGCCGTATTGTTACGTGTTCGCCTCAAATCCTGAGGTTCCGGAGCCCGGATGCGGAATAGAAACTCGTGTACTTCACCAGGATGCGCAGCCATTCCTGGGGGGCAATTTGGAAATAGACACATTTAGATGAAAAAGACGTTCAATGTGAATTGCAAAGGATATTGAATTCTACCAGAGATCGCCTTCCACGCTTAATAGTTCTTTTCCAATGTTTTGATCACGGTTTATTAAATCGAATTTTTTTTGGTCTGTTAAACCGACAAAAGCCGCGAGTAAATAAGCTTTGTAATGCATTTAGACTTTTTATGTTCGTGTGGTGTAGTGTTTGTGTTGAATTGTGGCCGTCAATCTTAATTTTTTTTCGAAAATATATTTATATAAATTAGTTGGGCTTTATATAATATATTTGAATCGCTACGTGAAAACAATTTACAATTGAATATAATATAGCGCCAAAGAGTTTTAAGAAATATCAATAGAAAATATATGTAAAATGTAAAATATGATAAAATAATCCAAATAACGGAGACTATTGTATATTTATTGTGATAAGTTTATGATAATGAAAATAATAGTTTGGAGATTGAAGTCCGAGTAATGTGACTGGTAATTATGATCACAGAAGACGTCCAAACATGATTATTATTATTATCATTATTTTTAATATTTTTTTATTATTAGTCAGAAAAAGACGCGGTACAACGGGTATACTTATGTACACACAGTGAAGGCTGAAATAAAACCAAAGGTGGTCTCTGTGAAATATTTGATTGGGTCTCTAAAATATTACGTTGGGTCTCTGTGAAATATTGCGTTGGGTCTCTGTGAAATATTGCACTGGTTCTCCAGACAGCCGAGTCCTTTAACTTTGGCCAGTGAGTCATTTCAGTGGTCAACAGCGAAATAATAGGAAGCGGTCAGATGACGTCTTTCATATTAACGCTAACTCCAAAATTTGATTTTCCCCCGTCCGGATATAACGTGGTGTTGTTGCCTGAACTGTCAGGTGTGAAATTCAGCGGTGGGGATGAAAGCTCTCTGATCAAGTAAGAACAGGTGAAAAACTCACCTTGCTATCTTCAGTCATAATCCACAAATAATATTTAAAGTCGCCAGACCAAGTTCGGCATCTCACGGGCGTCCAAAGGAAGCAAATTTGAATTTCTCGTCTATTTGTCGAATAACTACAACTTGCATCTCTCGCCATCAAATACGAATTTCTTTTATCCGCGCATGTATAATTTGATTTGAGTGACACGGTCAGATTTTTCACACAAGTTAGCAAGTATTGTTTACTGGCTAAGTTTGAGAAGATTCGGCGCAGGGCTATATCCTGTTGATTGAGGGCAATGAAGTATTTGAAGATAAACGCTTCTAGCAAGATCACCCTCGGCTTAAAACCAGGAGCAAACATCTCGCGAGAGTGAAAATTTGTTAGAGTCGGCAAAAGGTCGCGTTAAGGCATCCAACAAGCAAAGGAGCCATGTTGAAACGAAGTTGATACAATATTTGGTGCTTTCTTGCCGATTTGACGAAGGGTTCGAAGACGCTAGGGCGAAGGTCTCCCATTACAGGATCTTTACTTTACTGACTCATGCCGTAGTCTTAACCTTTGTGTTTCAATTTTGTCAATTAAGAACATTTTGAAAAAAGACGGGGCAAAAAGCACAGGTGTGTTAAACAAGGGCGAATAACGCGATTTACATTCATTAAAACTATTGGTGGAATCTTTGGTTGGATGCCATATATTTTCACCAATGATTTTTGTGCAAGCAAAGTCAACCTTGGCCACTTGGGCGAAGCACATACGCATTCTTCGAAACGTTTCATTCTAAAATGAGGACATACGAGGACATTGTGTATATGAATCCAACGAAGTATCCCTTTTCAACGTTGCGAACGAATTATTAATTTTTATTTTAAAAATAAACTTTAATGTATAAATTGAAGGATTATTACTTAAGTTTCCATTTTTGGCGCTTACATATTTTTTACATCTAACTTAGATTTTATGTGTCGCGGAATAATGATGTTAAATCCAATACGAAACAGCTTTTGGCAAATATACAAGAACCATATTTAAAAAATAATCTGTACATGTACTAGTATTTTATCAAAATGTGTGTAACTCAACATCCCCAATATATATAACTAAACACATCAAACAATTAAAGGGGGCTATGATATTTAGTTTGATAAATTAGCTCTGAGTTTTGGAGCATCAAATATTGAAGATCTTCACACCAGCAACTGTTGGGCAAAATACAAATATAAACCATTGTATGATTGTGGCTAAAAATGAAACAAAAAGAAATGGTGATGCTTTTTAGACAAGTATCATCGCTATATTTCCGACCTTGAGTTTGTAGTGGTTCGGCGGGTGTCCGGAGCCTGGTAACGTTTTGCTAGCCGATGCCTGTTTAGTCAGATGCAGTTTACAAGGGTTTACTTCTTTGTCCAGCAGTTTTGTTTTTTAATACTTTTGATTTTAAATCGTTTTATATTAACGTGTATAGATTCAAATATAACGGTTCAATTATTAACCGGACATTTTTGTCAAAAGATCGGTGATTGTATATTTGTATCAATATCTTGGCTAAAATATTGAACAAGGTAATGTAAATGAATTTTCTTTGATAGAAATTCCTTATTTATTATGATGAATAATATTTATAAAAATCGAAATAGGAATACCAATTTAGACTTAATAACAAAGGGTGATCTGTCACAAATTTTCCTCAAAGAAAATGTCATTGCACTATTGGTCTCACGGCCATATTAACGAAATAATTCTGTCTGTTATTTTTTCTTCCTCAAAGCAGTACACAATTATTAACGTTATATAAGTTGCTCTGAAGCCGCAGCTTCGGAAAAACTTGCAATATAGAACCGCAGACAGGAAGTGACGTCAAAAGCAGAAAGTGCGAGACTAACCTTGTGAATACATCCGGGTAGTGGGTTTTCTGAAAGGCTCGTTCTAGTTCTTCCAGCTGGTAACTTGTGAACGTTGTACGGTATCGTCGCTGTTTCCTCTTCCCAAATTCCTCTAACTCCTTCTCTCTATCACCCTCAGGGTCCCCACAGTCACTCCCGAACTTATCACACCCCTCTTTACTGTCGTCATCGGTCACGTGACCTTTGACGTCATCTTTCAGTGTGTCGTCATCATCCGCGTCATCGACTGACGTCACAGAGCAGTTAAGGGATTGTTCATCCTCTTTTTCCGTCGCTCGATCACAAATTTCCTTTTTACTTTCTTCTTCCGTCCCGTCTTTTTCATCGACCGTGGTTGCCCCGGGCGTCTGTACCCCCGGATATTTTTCAGGGGAATTGATCTTGTTTATTTGCTCGGCTTCGTCCCCCAGAATAGAGCCACTCCCCTGGGCAAGCCTCATGTCAACTGTACCCACCGCGGGACGCACGAACCAGGGGACGTCGATGTGTCGAGTTTGGCAGAGGCTATCGTTGTACCAGGGTGCAGGTGAGGCGGGATCTGATGGGGGTAATTTCTGTGCTTCCTCCACCCCCTGGGGCGTACCAGCCTCTGACCCAGGCCAACTCAGCGGGCGGGCACCTGCAATATAAAACAGATACGTGCTTAACGTCATTTAACATCATGTGACCGTAAACGCATTTCGGAATATACAAAAGAAAAAATCGCAAACACAATTTGAATACATACAAATCCTTGATGCTGTTAGTTTAACGTTAACTTTAATGTTTTATGGTGTCATGCGTTGTTGAGTGTTTGTGTTTGTTTAAAGGGATTATACGACACGAGAGGATGTGAACTAGCATATCAATAACAAATCCCCAGCCTATTTACTGTACTTCTCTGCTGGGACATACATGAACTTTAAATCCTAATTTGCCTTGAGCAAAGGTCGCCGAGTTTCGATGCGTGTACACTCAATACATTTAACTTAACAGTTGTGTTGTAACATGGGGCGCTATTGTCCTTATCAACTGATGATATAAAAACGAAACGCATTATAAATTTGTAACAAACTGCGAAAGCAGCGGTTATTTAAGCAGCGAATCGTCAGTCAATTAAGTATGTGTTGGTTACAGCTAATCTTTTGAATTTGAGTTCATTGTATGAGGAAATCAGTGTCGTTATGACTTTTTAATGACGCTTGATAACGGGACTTATTACGCTGTAACGACCTGAGATACGACACGTTAATGACAACACGATCCTGTACGCGCCTTTGAAGAGCTGGCCGTCACGCCTAATTGCCACATCTCAAAGTAAGGCAACAAGCTCCGTCGTGGGTTGTTGATATCGCTATTGACTTGCTGGTTCGGGTTCAGAAACAAAGATAACCTGCCATACGGATACCAGCCAGGTTGTAATCTCGTCAAATCTCGTCACCGCGAGATCTCGATGATGAGATTACGCACCTCGCGCGTGCCGCTTGGCCGTTTTACGCGCAAAGGACTTATTGGTTTGGGTTTAGGGTAACTTTAACACGGAGATAGGGTCAGGGAATTCAACATATGTTGAGGTTCGGACCTACCAGATCACACACTAAACTGGACGACGGGGGCATCAGCAATAACTTGAAAGAATTGATTGCTGCGCGCTTGATCCGTTTAAGGTCTTGGGTATCTGATGGATTTAATGTTTATAACTCTGCAAAAACTATTCTGGCTCAGGCGATGTTAGAACTTAAACTGGTATTGGGCGAATTCAATTAGGCATTACACTAATTCTTGGAAACAAATTATTGATGCATCTAATCCAGAAATGGTTTGTCTTTGTATTTCAAATAAGGCGTGGAAGTAGTTCAGTTTCATGAGTCCAAACTAATTCAGACGACGGCGTGCCACGAAGAACGGCTTTTGTAAACAATGTTGCTTTTTAAAAGTACCCTTAAACGTTGAGGAGACATGTTTTAAGAACTTACCAGTGATAGGAACGATTATTGAAATTAAGTACACAGTGCACTTTTTGTAACATTGGCAGAGAGCATTAAGACAATATTTCGTCAACAGAAAGCGACTTCAGCTGAAATATAATCTATACAAAACATATCTAAGGTAAGATGTTTACCCTCAAACAACGATAGGCTTTATATTAGCATGGATAAAATCGTTACTGTTCATTTAATTTCCCTCGGAGTTTTTTTGTGCCTTAACGCAATAATCCTTTTCTCAGCAAATCAATTATGCTTGTCAGTATGTAGTATAGTATGTACTTAAGTATGCTTTTGACGTCACTTCCTGTCTGCGGGACTACATTAGAAGCACTTCCGTGGGAACGTGTTCCTGTTAAACGGATCTGCTTTAAACCCACTCGTGTGTTATAAAAGATTACCATCCGAACAATATTCCTTTGTCCCGACCAAAAAGTCTTAAAATCTATTATCAGTAGAAGACAAAACCACACGATTGCTTTCTCATGAACTTGTGAATTGAAAATCAAACCGTCCATTGAGTTGTGCGTCGAGCAAACAAGCACTTGCCGCAAATTAAGTTTTAATTACCACTTAGGGTAGAAAGAGCTCTCTTCTGAACGCCAGTGGTCCCTTTTACTCAATACAGGCTACTCGTGTGTTGAAACTGCACAATTATACGCCAACAATACTTTATAGTTGTCTTACATTCAAGTATTGATTATCAACAGTCGATACATTCTAATTTTTGCTTCGTTGCGCGGGGCTATTTAATCCGGTCTTCCTAGCTCGAGGCGGACTTCATTGTGCGCTTCCGTTCTTGCGCACGCCGATCAATGCACGTGCATCTCGTGTTGTTATTTGCTTGTGGCTTGTAGACAACGTGTTTGCAAAGGTCTTGTAGAAATGGTGCAGGATATGGAGAGCAGTTCCATGTTATTGTCGTTATTATGTTAACATTGAGAAACATTTCCTCAAGCCGTGCCTTGTTTCAACACAGTAATGGGACAAATTGAAATGTGTTCACATAACACCGATCTGCCTTTTTAACCAATCGTGTGTCACAAAATCGAACGTGTTTTTCGTGTTATTCATAACTTAAACACTATGGAGCAAAAAGAGCAAAATCTCCTTACACTACCACACACATTGGATACCCTAACAAAAACATTCCGAAAATGTTAATCATACGACAGCATATTTTAACAGAAAAATGCCACTCGTGGTATTTAATTTAAATAAAAGTATTTATTTAGCTTCATCTATAAATATATCAATACTTCTTTTACAGACACATTGGTTTTTGAAACTGTCGAAAGAGGATGCCACCAATGAAATATATGAGAACAGCGATATTTAAATCCGTAACTGGGTTCCTTCTGTTTCACAATGGCTACACCGCACGAAATTTGCGTCTCGCTTTCAATTAATAAACCACTCAATCAGCAGAATATTCAGGTCCATTTTAACACATCCATACCCTTAGCAGACTCTACAACATTATTTGAACACTTTTCTACGGCAGGCTCTTTTGACAGAACCAAAGATGACGATCACGCTAAAACGGGCGCAACGCTTGTGGCTACAGAATTAATCATGTTATAGGCCTCTAGAGTCAATATATTGCTTGTAACAATATTGTAAGCGCTTAATTTAAGAGCTTATCGTGTGTATGACGATTAGTATTGAACCGAATCCCTCTGTAATCGGAGCTAAGTTGAGTCGCAAACGCCCGCATTGATCCGGGTGAGGGTTGACACTGCACGCTCGCGACGTGGTCCTTCGCGCCGACACCGCGGCGTAGGCCCGACGCCATTTATGACCAGATTAATTGCACTTGGTCTTTTATCGATATGTTTTATCAAACACAGCGCGATGTTCTTTAAGTATAGTGGCACTTCACCAGATTATGCTGCGACAAGCTTTAGTAATCGCTTAATTTCCCCCCTGTCTTTTGCTATTGGGTTTATTTCGCCCAGCTTGAGCCGTTCAGGGGATTTAGCAATAAAACAGAATCCACTTCACACAAAATATCATTTTCGATTTTTTTCTAGATCCCTTTGGAGTTGGGCGGTCGAGGCCCCTCGCCAAGGGCTAAGTATTGGGGGACGGATGGGGGGATTGACTAGATTCAGTCGGGCCCCCACATCGACGGACTAGGCATCTCGGGTGTAAAACATTTCTCATTGAAGCGTTTATCTTGTTTTAATGCAAGGCTGCAGCTCCATTAGCGGGCTTTTAAACCCTTATTCTCGTCCAAACCGATCATTTGAATTTCATTAGGCATTGATTAAGGAGCTTTGGTAACGCAAACGGCAGTTATAAACTCGATATTTCCTGAGAACATCCTTAATTGAGTAAACCTTTATCCTGGTGTAATGCTTAACGGTCGTCTTTTCTTAAAGTTGTGTTATATTTAATCGACAAATAACAGGCTGATAATTAGGGCATGGGAAATGTGCTTCTGGGAATAATTTAAGATGTTTTACTTATAATTAATTATGTTTTGATATTTGTGTATCTTCGGTGCCCGTAGTTTGAATTGTTTGGCCATTAATCTGGCGCCTTTGTTGCAAGGACCGTGCCGTTTGGGGATTTCCATGCTCTAATGTGTTTGTTGTAGAGATGATGGATTTCCAAGGAGATCGGGTCCGTGTTTAGCAACGGCTGCTACATCCACAATATTTCTCTGGTCTATTGATGATTGAAGCTAACAAAACGTCATAATACATCTTGTTGGGGTTTTAAGAAAAAAAAATTAGAAAATAAATAATTTGTGGGTTATTTTGTGGGTTTTTTTTCAGAATTTGTCAGATAATGGTTTCAAAACGTTTAAGGTAAAAATAAAAAAATTAGAGAAATGCGATTTTTCACCATATTGCGTTTGTTTTAAGTATGGTGAAGCCCATTTCTGGTGTCCCCCGCCGTGATATTGCTGGAATATTGCTAAAAGCGGCGTTAAACCAAAGTCACTCACTCACTCACTGTTTTAATTATGATGATAAAGGTGAACGAGTTACAATCTGCCTTTTCAAATTGTGAACAACCATATCATGAATTTAATCGAAACTCTAAACCTAAGAATATGAGAGAAAAAACAAAGAAACGAAAAACAAAAAAAAACACCAAACAAACCAAAAACAAGCAAAGTGAAAAAAAATAAATCTTGCAACTATGCAACAATGTATGTTTTGGTGGTGGACATTTTTTTAGTCCATCAAACCTTCAACCATAAGCACAACCATATCTTCAAGCACAATCTTGATAAAGGACAGTGTTTATATTTCGATAAAGCTCCAGGCTTCTCTAGCTTTTATTATTCTAATTTATTGGCTCTCTGCCCCGGCCCCCTTCTCAGATTGTCCAATGACAGGCCCATACTTATTTGACCTGATATACAACTCCTTGAATATATTCAATACTACCCATGAGTGCCATATTGCTAACGTGCTTGAAAAGCCTCAATATTTAATCATCTACAACTAAAGCTTTTAGTATCATCTTGTATTTCGTTTTAAGCAAATTAAGGGAAAAAACCCATGTATGTTATCTCTTGAAATTCGAATACTTTCATTTTATTTCTGCTTGACTTAGAGTATGTTTAGTGGTTCTCATGGAATCCTAGCAAGATCCCTATCAAGCTAAGCTAAAATAAACGGATTTATCTTCTGAAACCAATTAACAAACCGGGTAGTAGTCTTATCTACATATGTTCAACTTTTAGGTATAGATTTCAGAATATGAGTATTGCAGTAACGGTTTGTAGTTTATGAAATCCCCGAGCTTTCTGTAAGCTGGTGCAGTGAAAGATTGATCTAATGGTTAAGGTTTGTAAATGTAACATATTTTCATGGGCGCTATTTACCGTGAATTAAGTCATAATGAAACTCAATATGTATTACCAAATTTAATTATCCTTTATATACCTCTTTCAATAAATGATGATAAACTATAGAATTTTTTAACCTGAATTAAAATACTTGAACAATACAGCGAAATAACCCGTATGGGCCTGTATGAAATCAGTGCTGATGTATTCAATGATAAGAAGCCCATTTCTGGTGTCCCCCGCCGTGATGTTGCTGGAATATTGCTAAAAGCGGCGTAAAACTAAACTCAGTGAGTCAGTATTCAATGATAATACTACTGTTAATACAGTTTTATCTAATTGATTGCACTGTTTGTTATGTAGTGAGTCAGTGAGTGAGTGAGTATGGTTTTACGCCGCTTGAGTAATATTCCAGCAATACCACGGCGGGGTAGACCAGAAATGGGCTTCACACATTGCATCCAGGTGGGGAATCGAACCCGGGTCTTTGGCGTGACGAGCGAACGCTTTAACCACTAGACTACCCCACCGCCCCCTTGTTATATAGACACACACTCGACATGAACGAAAAAAACCCCAATATACAAGAGATACATAAGTTATAAGACTCATAATCTCGCGCACGCACTGGACATCTTAAAGGACTGACTGACTGAGTTTTGTTTTACGCCGATTTTAGCAATATTCCAGCAACATCACGGCGGGGAACACCAGAAATGGGCTTCACTCATTGTACCCATGTGGGGATTCGAACCCGGGTCTTCCGCGTGACGAGTCAACGCTTTAACCACTAGGCTACCCCACCGCCCAACATCTTAAAGGGGGTCTGTGAGCCTAGTATTTGGCAGTCCTTATAAATCATATTACTTAAGGTTTATGGTGTTATTTAGGTTTTGTTGAATTCCTCCTGTCTTAACTGCAGAATTGAAGACGATATGAAATACTACAAAATTAGATTTAAACAGGGTACCAGGGGAACATACCACCCCTCCCCAAATTCTGCCACCCCCTCACTAATAACCTACCCCAAGCAATCACAACCCGCACCACTCACTCGTCACACACACGCTAACATATAGACGTTAAGAAATGTATTGTAATCAGCCATACAGTATACAAAGCTCAACAAGGGAAGTGGCTTATTAAAGTAAATCAAACATTGTTTCCAATGTCAAATCCCCGATAAACCTCGTTCCATTGGAACAGGCCCAGTCGAGGGTCAGCATGTTTTGATTGACAGCTACTAACAACTGTTATAAGCTACCCACAGTCAGTCATCGTGTTGACAGGGTCATGTGACATTAACGGCATACTTGAACTAATTGGGTTACTTCTCGTGTATGTCCTAACACCGAGTTGTTTGTGGTCGCACCGTGTACCTGTTTGCCCGGCCGGCCCCTTTCAGGGGGTACCAAGTGTAGGGGTAAATTAAATGCCTTGATCCAAATTAGTAAATCCAGTTTAGGTATGTTGAATGTACTCGCAGCGTTTGGCGCGATAGGAGCGAAGGAGATAGGGTAGCGAGAATATCACTAGACCGCACTCGGTGCCCGTAAGAGGTTATAATTAATGGTACTTTCCATCGAGGCTTCATGCTGGTTGATGTTGACTCTGATCACTAGGTTGAAATCTTCCTAACTCGAGGTCATCGAAAATGCATCGAGTTCCCCGTAGTTCGAGACAAGTGCATATTACACCGTGTTATTGATACACATTTTCATCGTCAGATGCATCGTCATCAGAAGAAACCCCCTTAACGCGAACTCATCGAAAATGCAAAATGCATCAAGTTTCCCCGTAGTTCGAGACAAGTATATATTACACCGTGTTATCGATACATATTTTCATCGTCAGATGCCAAACAATTAAATTACTTTTTTTGATGAAAAGATTTACCGCCTTATATTCGACCGCCTCCGTGGTGTAGTGGTTAGAGCGTCCGCCCGGAGAGCGGAAGGTCGCGGGTTCGATCCCCGACCGCGTCATACCAAAAGACGTTAAAATATGGTACTTGTTGGTCCCTGCCTGGCGCTCGGCATTAATGGGTACAACAAGGACTGGTCGGCTCGGAGTCAGTATAATGTGTCTGAGTGGGGTATTCATGCTTCACTGCAGCGTGGTATCTCAGTGGACTAGCACTATAAAACCATCTTAAGTCTGGGCTAGTACAAGCAGCCGCACATACACATACACACGCATGCACGGGTCGGCTGTGAAGGATCAGTGTTCTTAAGAGCAACCACTCGTTTCTGGGTTTAATCAGATCGCCTTGATATTCTTGCTTATAAATGGGAATGTCCATTTATTGAACACTTATCGTGTGTAAATTGGGCATTTTGCACGATTCATCTTTCTCATTAAACACTCTCATTTGTAGATGAAAGGGGTCCATAATATTTGGATTGGTTTATAAATGTTCATTTATTGACCGCTTAAAACTATTTTTTTCAAACCCCTTGTAGATAGTTTCTCTATGTAATACACTCAAAACTCATATGTTATATAGATATCTAGCTTTGTATTTTCAGCATTTTAAAAATGAAAATAACACAATTAGCGCCTGTTATTCCGGTTAGATGCATTCTCAGTAACGTTAGAGGTGAGGAAATGTTTCCAGTCTAAACAGGAATTTATTAGCATTGTGCCCAGTTTATTAGTTGACGGAAGACGTCTCCAATGTCAAGGTCAACGCTATCGCCGTTTACGTGAAGCGCTGGACGGGCTTCCCTCATTGAATCTAACACTATCAACCTCTGGTCGGGCCTTGCTTTGTGGGTCCCATACTACACTCATACAACCAGGCCTGTTAAAATGCGTGCTATATTTTCGGCGGTTGATAAAGTGTCAGTTGTATCGTGATTCATGGCACAAGCAGTGACACACACCGTCTGGGTATGACGACATATTACATTCAAGATGTGAGGTTGTCATTGATCCTATCGGCTGTTCGAGTTGGGCCTTAGGAGCTCAAACACCCCCCTGATACATATACATAAGTGAACCGAAAACACACCCCTGATACATATATATAAGTGAACCGAAAACAATATATTCATATGTTGGGTTTCAACTGGTCCCAAATTACCGTCCCGTAAAAAATATTTTTTAAATAATTTTTAGTATTTCCCCCACCCCAACTTCTTCTGAAGATGAGGACCACAATGATAAGGATGTCTCTGTACAGGTATCCGATTTGTAAGTGAATGAGTGAGTGAGTCTAGTCGCTTTTAGTAATATTCCCGCAAATATGACTGCGGGGGACACCACAAATGGCTTCATACATTGTACCCATGTGGGGAATCGAACCCGAGTCTTCGACGTGACAAGCAAACCAGGTTGCAAACCCCCAATCCCACCCGATCCGATTTAAATAAAATGTTTCAAATACTTCCTGCGGTCAGAAAGACCTTATACGCTATTTTCCAGCACCTGAACCATATTGTTTCATCTTTTGCTCGGTCCTTTCTTTAATGCAAAAACACTTTATGAATCAAATCAAAATTTTCCTCATATTCAAATCTTCCATCTCCAATCTCACTCTGGCTCCTATTCAAATTAAAAGGAGCAATTTGTTTCTTTGAAAATTATATATTTTCAGGGACTAAGCGTTAGTCGAGCGACGGTGCACTAAGTCACCTTCACGTCCCCACCTCTCACTGTGACAACCTTGACGACACAAGACATGCATATGTTCACTGGTTCCCGCAGGTACTTGGTCACCCCTCCACGGTGCTGCAGGAGACATATTCCGACCACATCTCAGCGGCAATAGACGAGCTTCACACAGGGGTGATGTGTTGCGGAGGGAATGCTCACTAGAGGGCGTGCAAGTCTCGCGGTGTGCGCGTGCTGGTGTGTCCCATGATGCACCGGGCTGACCCGGGGGTCTACCTGGTACCATGGCGGCAGCTGGAGCGAGTCCCGCGCGGTGTGTACGCGCGGATTGCGCCCGAGATCTCGCGACAAATAGCACGGGTCTGTAAGTTTACGGGCCACCTGTGAAGGACGGCTTGCACTGTGCTCCTGTGGCTTCAGTTGTCTATCGCGCTGTTTGCGCAGGCCGACCCAAAGTTTAGAGAAATCATTAGGTAATGTAATTACCCTCGCACACGCCGTATCGCGGTAGCAACACCACACGGAGAGCGGCTCCACTAACCCCTGGCTCATACCCCTAAAGCCTGGCAGAGATTCGCTAGGATTAGTAGCCAATTAGCTGAAAATTTACCTAATTCGATTTTATTTGTCCTTATTAATTAGTGTGCGTGTCTGTAGCACCAGGGCCTGCGCGAGTCATCTCCCAGTGTTTGAGGAGGGCGGTGAACGTCGCCGGCAGAGGGGTCCCCCGTACGTCCGCGGTGGTTTCGTCAATCATAAGGAATCTACATACACCCGTGGACCAGAGCCGATACACAACACTAACGCACAAATAGCATCCTTAATTCAGCCTCATCACTCCCCACTCCAGGGCACCCAAGGAACCTGCTTAACCCATCCTCGACTAATTAGCAATGCAATTCGACATTCTCAACTTGATTCACGCCGATTATAGTAACGACACGGCGCCCTTAACGTCATCGCCGACTGTCATTGCCGGCCCAAGTGTCACACTTGTGTATTAATTATGATTATTAATTCAAATATACCATTCCGTGTTTCGTAAAATATGACAATCGGATGAAATCCATATTTTATATTAAACCGTATCCATATAGCATATATAATGATCGCCCTTTCCGAAGAGAGTTGTTATAACGTGTTTAATTTGGTTCTTCAAAGTCAAACTCGGATCCAGCTGGAATCACAGAAATTTTGAACTGTTATAACTTTAACAAATGTTATATTTGGGATTACATTTACTTAGTAAAGTATAGATTGTAGTACTCTTCTTGGGTTGAGTCCCATCCGGGATTCGAACCTACACCCACAGAGACAGGCACCTTATCACCAGCACACAGTCAACCGCCTAACCCGCTCAGCCACCGCGGCTTCCACAATCCCTGATGGGAGTCAACCCAACAAACGTTCGAGAATCTGTACTTCACTAAGAAAGTGTAATCCCAAATATAACATATGTTACATTTGACCACTTTCTAAAAGGCGTTGTGTTTTCACGTTATAACTTTGGTGAAACTAAAGAGCAAGTTATAGTACTATAAACGTGGAAACATTATGTGGGCGAATCTGTGATTCAAACTCACAATCATAGATTTCGGACACGTATAAAAGACATAACTCTGTCCTTCGCCGATGACGACCGGGTCACTCCTGACCCCAAATATAGAAATTTGCAGTAAATTGTGATAATAAAAGCGGTCAGAAAACATCACCCGTCCACACCCCTATGATAACACCTTCATCCATTACCTACCTCGTCCGGGGCGGTGGGGTAGCCTAGTGGTTAAAGCGTTCGATTCCACACATGGATACAATGTGTGAAGCCCATTTCTGGTGTCCCCCGCCGTGATATTGCTGGAATATTGCTAAAAGCGGCGTAAAACTAAACTTACTCACTCACTGACCTACCTCGTCCACGTCGGAGTTGTATACCGTCTTGCGTTTCGTCCAGGTAATTGTGTGTTAATCTTTGATATTACGAGTTACCTTTTCGGAAATTGGAAGAATGACAAGAGAAAACGTTTCTTTGAAAATATTTACATCCCATTTGCTCCCCGGGAATCAGCGTGTATTTAGCTTTGCATTATTGATTGTGTGCACTTCGAGACAGAAAAGCAGTGCACCACGTCGCTGACAAACGCAGATTGTGATGTCACAGGTTCACCACCTGTTCACACATTTATACTCTCACATGATGATAATAATGGTAATGATATAGGACCACCCAACCTCTCTGTGCTGAATGATGATGATGGTGGTGTTGTTTGTTGATGATGATGATGATGATGATGATGATGATGATGATGATGATGATGATGATGATGATGATGTTGTTTGTGATGATGGTGATGATGATGATGATGATGATGATAATAATGGTGATGGCGATGCTGCTGCTGATATGATTATGGTGGTGATAATGATGATGGTGATGATGATTATGCATAACTACAACGTTCACTGACAAAGTGACATTGAACAACTCTGAAAATATCGAGTGTTCATTTTGCACGATGAATCTTTCACAATAAACCCTCAGTTTTCTTGTAGATGAAAAAGGGAAACGTAATATCTGACATGATATTAAGTCATCTTTGATGAATATAGTAATTAAATTGATACGTGTTAGCAACGTATCAGGCCTTGAACCAGCTAACTAACTCCAACAAACATCGAATTTGAAGCTACTTTTTAACTCGAGGCAAGAGACGGTTCAATTCCACATAGTTCGGTTAGTTAACATTAATCGAATGAAAACACTTCAAGGAAATGTGAAAGTTGTGACTAAATATGGCGACCACTGCCACAAACAACCAGAAATAGACAAGCACTATATGCAAATGTAGAGGTGACAGAGGTCAAGTCGAGCGATGTGCCGAACAAGGCGACAGACAGCGATCTCCTTACACGGTGTTTATCTTCTTAATTGGTCGACTTTCTGGAAATGAGTGCCATATTGGGGCGTTAATTGAGTGAAGTAGAGGTCGCAAGGACTCTGTTGTTGGTGTTGAGGCCGTCACGGTAGGCCACACATTCCAAGGAGACACAGATGAAGAAGGCGGGAAACCGCGCGAACTCATGACGTCATACGCGTGCGTATTGAACACTGGCGCGTGCAGACGTGACGCGATGAATGGCTGCGAACGGTGGCAAATTAAATTTCGAAAACACAACTGTGTTAATTGGATGATGAGCGGGAAATGTGCCTGTGTCGGAAACTGTGCTTGTGTCGTTCTGTGTTTGTCCTTGTGTGAAAGGCGCGTGTTCTGTTCCTCGTCTGTTGTCAACGAAATAAACTAATAATTGGCGAAATCTTCTCCGTCAAGATCGGGGATGCTCGCAAGATTTCGGCTCCACTCGGAAAACACGCTCTTGTAATGGAGTCACGTTCGACAGCTTGTAATTTATCTCAGGAAGTTAGGAGTCGAAAATAGAATGGCCGGCTGTTCCTATCTTCCGTCTTCTCGTTTGCCAAAGATTAAAACGTATGTGTGGAAAATACTAGCATTAAAAATTAAATTTCTTAAAGTAAACGTTTCTGGAGTTTTGAGCTAAATGCTCACTTGTTCCAAGACTAGTCAAGGCTTAATTTAACCGACTGCCTTTAAAAGCCAATTATTTTTCCTGGTATCAGTGGCTGTCAAAAGAGATAATAAAAGGCTGTAATTGTGTGTAAAAGATGCTTCCATTCAACCACGTTCATCATTTGAATGTCCACGTTCATCATTTGAATGTCCACGGCCAACCACATGGATCTGTACAGTTGGACGAGTAGAGTGAACGAGTAATGTAACTTTTGAGCAGTATTTCAAGCCTGTACCTTTTACCTTACGCAAACTGTACTGGCCATAGTAATATATAACACACCACGAGCAAAGCTATGTTACACTCTTACAAACAAACGGCCATAATGGCCATTTTGGAATTCTGGAGCACCTTTAGCGGATCCTGACGTAGCTACGGGACTCGATTCTGAACTGCAACTCGGTCATTGTCCACGATGCTGTTGGCATCTTCTGCTTCCTATAATATCAGTAGTGGTGGTGGTGGTGATGGTGGTGGTGGTGGTGGTGGTGGTGGTGGTGGTGATGGTGATGGTGGTGGTGGTGGTGATGGTGATGGTGATGGTGATGGTGATGGTGATGGTGATGGTGATGGTGGTGGTGGTGGTGATGGTGGTGATGGTGGGTGATGGTGATGGTGATGGTGGTGGTGGTGGTGGTGGTGGTGATGGTGATGGTGGTGGTGGTGGTGGTGATGATGGTGATGGTGATGGTGGTGATGGTGATGGTGATGGTGGTGGTGGTGGTGGTGATGGTGATGGTGGTGATGGTGATGGTGATGGTGGTGGTGGTGATGGTGATGATGGTGATGGTGATGGTGATGGTGGTGGTGATGGTGATGGTGGTGGTGGTGATGGTGATAGTGGTGGTGGTGGTGGTGATGGTGATGGTGGTGGTGGTGGTGATGGTGATGGTGGTGGTTATGGTGGTGGTGATGATGGTGATGGTGGTGATGGTGGTGGTGATGGTGATGGTGGTGGTGATGATGATGATGATGATGATGATGATGATGATGGTGATGGTGACGATGATGATGATGAAGATGATACAACTTTTGTAACGCTCCAAATCCACCCATACAACATCACAACGCTACATAATTAGTACCGTGGTCATTTGATCAGTGTCCAATTGAACAAGAAAGGAGAGTGTACGTAGCCAAAGACAGCATTGCTACCTGTTTGCGATTTAATGTTGGTGTTCAAGACTCTTAATAAAACACGACAACTTTAAATAATCGTGCGCAACAAAGAAGGCATTACAAATTAATAGTGAGTGAGTATGGTTTTACGCCGCTTTTAGCAATATACCAGCAATATCAATCGGGGGACACCAGAAATGGGCTTCACATATTGTACCCATGAGGGGAATCGAACCCGAGTCTTCGGCGTGACGAGCTAACGCTTTAACCGCTGGCCTACCATCTACAAACTGATATCTTGCATCGCCGACTAGTTACTACAACAGGTAATACATACATCGTTACACTGTTACAAAACACTAGTTATACATCGCACACCTTAGTTAAACGTAACAACACCAGAATGTAAATATGTTTCTTTTAACCACGTGAGGAAACATGTTTTTTTATTACACATTATTTATACGACATGTTCGTACTCAGAGGTTAATATTCCAATTTGTGAAGTTAATAGACACGAACATCTGATAAAGCAATTAGTCATCAAATCGCTAATGGAGTATACGAAATTCTATTGTTCCGCTTGTTGTTCGAGGTAGACGACCAACATTGAAACACGTGGTTGCTCCGCTTCGCTCGATGTCCACAGAGATCGCTTCCGGTGTCAGTGGTTAACACATAGCCCATTGACTCTCCCAACACCTCTTGGCGTACTGATTTTAATTATCAATATATGAATATTTTATTAATCTGATAATATCAATCGGAAATGATCCCACTCCAGTTTGGAGCCCCGCTAAGACTTCACATAAATTGCAATTAGTTTTCGTTTCAGTTGAGCGATCCGGGATTTGAAAACACCACATCATGTATATTTCACCGCTAAGGTTATAATCTAATCGACGTAATCTCGAAGCAATCAGGGACCAACAGGGGACACACAATCAAAATGCCTCGGGTTCAGTGAAAACTCGGAACTTAAAAAGAATCGGGATGGGTCGGGGGTCCCACGGGGACACTTAATAATCACAAGATTAAACGAAGTAGTGGCGCGAATATAAGCACGGCCCGGGTAGAATGTCAATGCTTAGGAGCATTGAGGTTAATTCAATTAAATGCTTTTGTAGTGCTACTGGATCCCTTCAGATGTCTATCTGACAGGAAGGTCACGAACTGTATTTATTACAAGATGTAATTTACGATAAATGAAAAAAATATAAGCTTTTCTCTTGAGACGATACAGAGGGATCGTATCTTAACTTTGACATTTTGAAGTCTGGTTGATGATAGACCTGAAAGTGCCTTGACAGGATTATCTAAAGTCCGATTAACATTAATGAATTAGTTTTAACCATAGGTTGAAATTACCACACTCGTTTTGTTTAAAAGGATTAGTTTTGTGGACTAAACCGGATTAATCTTACACATGGGGTGAGATCATTTTGTGAATTATACAAACTTGAAACTATCATAAGGTGAGGTGAGGTGAAATTGGTTTTACGTCGTGCTTGAGAATATTTCGCTCATATGACGATGTGCATGTTTGTGTATGTGCGGCTGCTGGTACTAGCCCAGACTTAAGCTGGTTTTATAGTGCTAGCCCACTGAGATACCACGCCGCAGAGAAGCATGAATACCCCACTCAGACACATTATACTGACTCCGACCCGACCAGTCCTTGTTGTACCCATTAATGCCGAGCGCCAGGCAGGGACCAACAAGTACCATATTTTAACGTCTTTTGGTATGACGCGGTCGGGGATCAAACCCGCGACCTTCCGCTCTCCGGGCGGACGCTCTAACCACTACACCACGGAGGCGGTCTACTATCATAAGGAAGTTGTGTACAGTGATGTGTATTTCCGCACGAAGACATAACACCTCTGCTGTATTCATACGAGACCTTAAAATATATATTTCGAAATGTGTTTTTTTAGCAAAATACTCGTAAATCAATGACAAATATCATCACATTCTTAACAAATATGTACGAAATGTTTTGTCAAAAATGACCAGAGCCGAATTGTGTGGGCGTATTGTTAGTATATGCAGTTATAGGAGAAGGCAATTTAATCTACTACTTCTTCCTCCTCCTTTGCTTCGTCTTGTTTTTCTTGACCCCTGAAGATCCGGGTTAGAATTGATCTTCAGCAACTCATGCTTGTCGTAAAATGTGACTAAAGGGATCGGGTGGTCCGGCTCGCTCACTTGGTTGACAAATGTCATCGTATCCCAGTTGCGTACACCGATGCTCATGCTGTTGATCACTTGGTTGTCTGGTCCAGACTAGATTATTTACAGACCGCCACCATATAGCTGGAATATTGCTGCGTTAAACAGACTTGTAACTCAACCAAACCAATCGTTTTGACTCAAACTTTGGAATTTTGGCTCTATTTCTGCATCCTTGAGCAGGTGACTTTCATTTACCACTTATGTTGTCTTATTACATTATACTGATTTGTCATACAGATATACCCAACACAGCCCATGCAAGTCTATGTGGCAAGTCTAGATTATCGCACTTTCAGTTCTGTAAATGAAGAAAGTCTCTTTGCCCCTCCTTGATATTATGTTTTTATGAAAATAATTTAGGAACCTTTTCCTGTAAAATGTATTAATGTCAGAGACGAGGTGCTTGTATACGTAATATACGTAACATGATCCGTACACGTATTGAAACGTAACAAAGTGAAATACGTTGAAACATAAACCCAGCCGTGTCTCCAGTGACCTTCTTTCCGTTGAAATTGATCCGTTCGTCTTTCAGACAGAGATTGCTTAAAAATCAATTTTGTACAAATCTAACAGAGATACTTAAAATATGAATACCAAGATGTATATAAAAATGTATGATCTTTGCTTGTTTTAATAAGTCGTGTATTAAGATGCTTTCGGTACCTTTCAGCGACTTAAGTAAATTTACCAATTTTGTAAAATTAATACAATTGGTAGTTTAACATACATATATATATTTAGGGATGTTTATGGTTTATATGTGCAATTTAAAAAAGAATATAACCTTTTACTAAAGCCTATAGGGGTCTTGGTCATGCATAACCAAGTGGTTTCCTTGAATCCACATCAGAGGGGGAAAATATATCATAATTATAAAATTTAATGTTTTCACAGACTAAGTGTAAGTGTAAACGTATTTAAGAAGTTTGGTTATATTTACTACTTTATACATGATTCAAATTTTGACAAAATAGCATTAATATGTGAGAATGAAAGTCGGCCTTGTTCTTTGATCTTCAGATAGATTCCATGACGTCACGATGAAAAGGCGCGACATGTATACGATTACGCGCTGTAAATATACGGTATGTGCGCATCTCTGGTCATCTCGTGCCAAGTCTCGTGTGTTCGAGATTAACGTTCCAGCTGATGACCAGTGTTAATGCTAAGGATTAGCGTGGAATAACTATACATGACCCTCGATCTGAGATCAACGGTTTAAAGCGGTGTTTCTCATCCTGCGAGTTAACCCGCTGGTATATATCAATATGGCCGCCATGCGTATCTACATTTCTAACTTTGACGGTCAAACAATGACGAAATGCTGCGTCACATTTTTAAAGCGCGCGATGGCGTCTTTAGTTTGGCCAAAGGTTTCGACTAATCGATGGAAACGAAACATAGGAAATTTCGTTAAGAAGATGCACACATTTCGTTGAGAATGTATTGAATTTGGGATCCTTAGCGGGTTGAACTTGTTGAATCGGGGATCTACGACCCCAAACACGCTTTCCAAAAACGCACACTTTAACATCGCGTAGTGATTTATACCAGTGCGTTATTTGCCTCTGTCCGTGCCACGAGACACACTGGTTGATACAGACACCGACTTGGCACGGGAAACGAACTCGGAACGGAGGATCGGGGATTAATAGAGCCGTATTTCTAAGTGTTTCTGGTGCAGCAACACGGCTTGTTGTTTAGACAGATTGGCCTTCATTGATTTGTCCATGATGTAATAACACTGATACAACATGGACGGCCTTTGAGGCAGCCGTCGCCACGCCCAACTTCGTCCACTACGATGACAACACCGCTTTCGTTTCCTTGTACTACCGAAAAAAAAAACATTACTTCATTTTAGCCATATCCTGTTGATTAATATAACTGCAATTCGCATATTACTGATATTGTTTGAATATATTTGCATAGCTTGTTAGTTGGTACATCCAATGATTAGTTTAAGCAAGGTCTCTTCATGAACACCCATACCTCTACAAAAACAAATAAACACACTGCAGAATTCAACGAACGTGAGGAAGAAATTTCATTTTTTTAAGTTTTAACTAATTTATAGACTTGGTATTATAATGACAGAATCAGCACTGGATATTAGAGTTAGCAACACACGTATAATAAATATATACACCTTCTACAATCATGTATTAACATAATTTTAACATATCAAAGAATATGTATCAAAATATATTACTTCTGTAATAATATATGTATTAGCAGTTTTACCTAATCAATTTGCTTTCCAAAACGAAAATGTTTGGAATCAATACCAGACGTCAAATTAAACTTTATTTGACGACTTTTAATAACATATATCTCAGACTTGAAGCGTAATATATATTTCATAAATAATAAGAAAATAGAGGATGTATGATGTATGATATCACGCAATGGACATAAGCTTCTTTACGGGAGTGACTTTGTGATACAATGTGTCGTAATCTTTCAAACATCTTTATATTTCACTTAATAAAAATAAATTCCATCTTCAAAGTGTCATCACATTTATTGTAAAGTATTAATTTACTCTTTCCCGTACACTTCAGTCCATAATGAGGCTCAACAATTGAGATAACTTTTCAACTTTCAAAGTTTTAAATATTTAGATAAAGCTTTTATTGTATATAACTCTTGTCTATTTAGAGTGTACATTAAACGTAATCTTCTCTTGTAAACGGATTTATATATTATTTGACTTAACGTGTTGATTTTCAAATACCACGCTACCGTTCACAGCCTTATCGTTAGTATGTGTGAGATAAATTATCACGAACTACACTGGCACTTAGTATATATACTCATATCCATAAATGAACGCGGTGGGAGGGTATATCAGGGAGATTACTAGCCACGGTAATCCAATATTTAAAGCTGTTGTCTTTACCGTCAAATGCATCCACTTATCTCAAACGATAGTGTTATCACGTCAGGAATTACTTTATGCAATATTAAGGCTATACCCTGACCTAATATTGACATATACTGAAAATGAAAAATAAAATTATATTAAATCATTATAACACAGCCTTGTCCCTTGTTTGCACCCAAAATAAATAAATCTATGTTGCTATGATTTAATATAAATTTAGCATGTTCTCCTTACTAGTTATTTTATTAAACTAGAAATTAAAGAAAATCTTACTTTTGTGGGTATCGTCGTGGTGATTTTCAATTTTGTTAATATTTTCTGAAGTATTTGCACATTTTAACTATTACAATATCATGATATTGACAACAGTTTGAAACGGAGTGCTATTGCGGTTTAAATTTAAGTTTGAGTAAATGTGTTTATCTATTTCAAAACCTGGAATAACGAATTAACAAATTTACATAGCTGAAATCAATAGATCCATAAAAAACAGCTGCTTGATTAAAAAAAATCAGTTCACCCTCCTTCGACGTTGCAAAAAAAACAGTTCTTTAAAATCCGGTTTGTTAGGGCTGATATTTAAAACTATGGAAACAGTTGGAATGAAACATGTACTTCAAGATACATTAATTTTATGTGTTTTCATATTTCCATATTTTCTGGGAGTTTTTTTTCTGATCAGAACAGAAATAATTGTCTTGTCACATTTCTCGTTAGAACCTTTTAAGACCTCTAAATTTCAGTTTAATTTTTTCAACCACCTTGAAAAACAATAATGGAGAATTTGCAACAACTCATTCAGAAATAGATGTGATTATCACTTGACAGGATGTTTATAAAATTTATAAAAATACGGATAAAAAAACCCCGACCTCTTTGAATGATTTATTTCAATTTGAACACACTCATAAGATAACCCCAACATGAAATACTGCAAAACCAACATCAGCTTGAAATATGTTCTTAAATAATTCATTAAGAATAAAATGAAATTTGCGTTTTATGAAAAATAGATCGGCTTCAAAAGAATCATTTAAGTGGATTTTAACATCAGTGAGAACCCGTGACAGTGATGTATACGCCAGGGCAGCTGACGCCTATTAAAGACCTCGGTCTTATCTATGTTGGAAATACAATACAACAATACAATACGACGTTAGAGTCGCCGGATAACTGTTATCGTAGGTAGTTATCACGCTTTTCCAGCTAATGCGGCAAATGTACTGCTTTTAAGTAGCCAATAAGTTCCCGGCTCCCTGATGTCGATTTCACATCTACCCTGTCAGCGATTCAGCTTGTGTGGCGTGTTACAGAGAGATTAATATATACTTAAGCATAATAGAAAATGATCGTATCTAATGTTCATGAAATACATGATTGTATGTTTCAGTTAGAGACAGTTATCGCAAACTTCACATCGACTAATTCCTCCCCTGTTTGAATTATTTACAACAAACCTGTAGTTATCTGCTCGCGAGCATGATAAAAGAGGCTGATTGTTCAATGCATATCCACCAATAGTTTTACACAGCCATCGATCAGAAAAGCGTTTGTTCGACTGAAGCTCGCACCCGGTAAATTACCTCTGAAGACAAATATCTTAATTGGCGGCTGATAATTGTTGGAGGGATGGTTTGTCAATATATTGAAGAAACGTGAGGACAAAACATGCTTTCTATCTGTCTCCCGGCTCGCGTTGTTATAGCTGCTAATATCAAGGATAGAACTTTATTAATTTTCTATAATTCAATTATTTCGAGTACTTTGTTTGTATTTAACCTAGCACAAAGTATTCCGACAAACGTCCATAGAACCAAGCTTTGCATAAGATCTGTATAGTCGCACCCGATATGATAATGAAGAGTGGAGACGATTACGGAATTTCGCTGTCGCGGAGGCAGTAATTAAATATAACAGCAGTAATGATTTTCGTTTATTCTCCTAATCAAGCATAAAAGAAAAAGATTTGACGAACACAAATGGACTGACAAGAAAATTGATTTTTTCACCAAGCAGACAATTAGCAATACTTCATTGAGCACAGATCGAGAGATGTGAGAGAGGCCGGTCTGTTTTATTGATAAAACAGGTTTGCGTTTTATGACTTTGACTCATTATAAGACAGTTATATGGATGAATAATTTCGATTTATAAGCAGAATCGTATATATATGTTTTTATCATTAACGTTACAAACGAAATTCCAAACTAGACGTTTTCTACCAAATGCAACTTGCGAATTGTTTTAACGCCAGTTATTTACGGAAAGTTTTATTATTTTGTAAATAAAACGCCCCCATATATATATATCGTAACGCGAGGTACTTACTGAAATTCTGAATATATTGTATTTAAACATTCCGTTCTATTTTAAGTATGTTAGTACATGGTATGCAAGGATTCGATGTATTTATCGATTATATGTGCTATTTTAAGAATGTTCATTCACAATATCAGTAACATATATATGCGACGGTGGCTCAAAACAGTTATCTTGTATATTTTAATAAATATTTTTGAAAATCTCATTTGGTTAAAGAGTTGGACAAAGAGACAGAGCGAGAAGCGGTTATGTGGAAATATGATATTAGCATATTGAGACGTGCCTCTATGCGTAAAGCAGTGTATTATATATATGCAATTCCGTGAAGCGGGATTATCACCGTCTCTCGTTGGGGCACAACTCAATTGTTTCATGTCTCTCAGTGAGCGTCGCTATCGGCTCCCTGTAGTACATATGTCGCATATATAAAAGTTAAACTGGCGTCAAGATGCGAAACGAAGTGTCTGTCACCCCTTCCCCCCACCTACTCCCCGGTTCCGGCGTCTCGGCGCGGGGAGAGGAAGATATTAGGCAACTCGACCGCGTAACCGCTTGTGTTGTTATGACTCTATTGAGAGCGCATGGTGTACACACACAAACTAACGAAACCTAGAAATGTTCACGTCTGCGACAACCTAACACAAACAGGACATTTGTCGGCCTGTCGTGAGATCGTCGCGCGCAGTCTCGGGTGCTGGGCTTACGTCGCGAGGCACGAACAGCTCCGAGAAAACGGTTCTGCGCAACTTCCGCTTCTTGTAAATTGCGTAAGAAAACGTGATGGAACGGCGCAAGCCAATTAAGGGTTAATTTGGTGTTTGAATTTGCTTGAAACCGCGCAAGGGGTTAATTTGTGCCACTTCTCACGAGGGGCCGGGGGTAGGGGTGGTAAAGTATATGAATGCAGGTATGATGACATAGAGAACAAATACCTGTCAATATTAGTCGTTGTAAGTAACCAGAGGTTGAAAACACAGTCAACATCACCTTCACATATTACCTTACCTTTTCAGGTGTCAACGAACTTGATTAAATGAGCGAGTTCATGAGTATTCCTTCCACTTGAAAACACTCTAGCTTTCTCCGCGGGTACATTCAACGTTAATTACGAGCCCACTCTACACAAATGCTGTGTTTAACAAATGAACTCCAGCTTTTTGATATACCCAGAACCATACGACGGCGGTATTGATGGAGCGCTGGTGGCCGTCGTTGACGACACAGAGACAGGCCTTTGGTTGTGTGTAATCTTGTTAATGGCGGGTATATATGGCGTCTGTCGTGTGTGCTCGCTCTTCACGTGCACAAATAACCCACTAATGTTGAATAAGCTGGGCCTGTCAAAATTCATATCTGTGACAAGGGACAATTTGGCGTGAATCTCACCCCTAACCCTACCACCCAGCGACCGAAATTTGGGCGGCTGCGAATAGTGAATGAGAACTTGGAGTATTATTTATTAACGGTGTCTTGACAGTAATATAACTAGCAGTGACAACAACTTGAAATGAGAGGATATATGTTATAATGTACGATTCAATACTACACACGCTATATATGCTAAATATGCCTTCATGATTAAGCTGGCTATAAACATTCATGAAGGTGGAAACCATACAATTAAATCGAGAGGAGAGTTTATATGTTATTGTGTACTATTCAATAACACATGTTATATATTCTAAATATGCCAATATGATTAAGCTGGCTATAAACATTCATGAAGCTGAACACCCTATAATTACATCTAGGGAGAGTTACATATTTTATAATGTACCATTCAATAGTTCATAGGCTATGTATTCTAACAGATGCCTTCATGATTAAGCTGGCTGCAAAAATCATGAAGCTGAAAACCACATAATTATATCGATAGGAGAGTTATATATGTTATAATGTACTATTCAATAGGTGATATATTCGAAACATGCCTTCATGATCAAATTGGCTACAAAAATCATGAATGTGAAAACCATATCATTAAATCGAGAGGAGATTTTATATGTTATAATGGACTGCTTAATGTCATGTAAGTTCCATATTCTAAAAGATGATTCAAGATTAATAATGTATCGAGCTGAATCCACGACATTATTAAATCGAGAGGAGAGTACACATTTGATAATGTACTCTTCAATACCAAATAAGTTATGTATTCGAAATGATGCTTTCATAATGAAACTAAGCATGTAATCTCGTGAAACTGAACACAACATCATGAAGCGAGAGGGGTGTTTAAATACTATGATGTACTCTGCAATTTCAACCTTAGGTTATATAATCTAAGTGATGTCTTCAATCAACTGTTTTTACTAGATTTTGCAAAATACTATATATAAACATTCATAAGCTGAACACCACATCATTGTTATGAATCGATAGGAGAAATTTATATGTTCTAATGCACTATTCAATACGAGATACGTTACATATTTGACAGTTATTCCCCAAGTGACCACACTAGCTACAATACTATATACATGTAGCTATCAACTAGATGGGTACATTAAACATCAAAAGCTGCAAGAGTATATTTATATGTTATAATGTACTCTTCAAGGCCAAACATAAGTTATATATACAATCTTATAGATACCTCCCACAATGTTAAACCAACTATGAAATTCTATGAAACTGAACACCACATCATTAAATTGAGAGGAGAGATTATATGTGATTATGTACTATGCAATACTATATAACTTATACATGCTAAAACAAGCCTTCATAATGAAACTAACTATGAAATTTCATGAATCTGAACACCACAACATTAAACCGAGAGGAGAGTTTATATCATAATGTACTATTCAATACATCATTAGTTATATAGTCTAAAAGATGCATTCATGATGCCGGCAACAACGGACGTCCCTGACAACGACGACTCACACATCCCATAAGTATCCCAGCGTAACGTCATGTACCATCTTCATAGCGTTAAGTACCGTTAATCGAACAGCTAGCGATCATTCAATACACAAAATGGGTATTACGATTATGGTTATGTTAAAAACCGTTTCAAAGATTTTACTTCAAAACTATAATAAACCTTTCCGTGAACGATGATTCATTTTATCTTGATTCATATCAGTATAGTTGAATCAAATACCATCATATATAGCATATTTATATGTATTGTTTTCTTCTAAAACACGTGTTACAATCACTAACAATCTTACAGCTAGGGATAGAACATAGATCCTATTCTACCATGTTCTCAGTCAGTGCAATAGTCGAGTATAAACACGGTCAAAATCATATGCTGACTAGCTGCGATATTTTACCATTTTTTAATCCTTTCTTCTAAAACACAACATGACTACCATCCACAATCTGTACCTAAAAATCTGATTTAAAAATACCTCACATTCGATTATCTTAGGTATTATATTGCATACTTAATACAAGTTTATTTGTACACGTGAGTTCAGTGTTGTTCAGCGACGGGAGACACGACACACTGTGATTATATCAAGATGCTAATATCTTGAGTGATGAGAATCTCATATCGATGTACGAAAGCACTTCAATGTATACACACAATACGACAACGGGAGGGTGTGCGCGGATAATATTCTTACCAGTGCATGTACATAATATGTAGAAAATAAAGTACACGAACTTCTTTATGTTTCAATATTATTCGTTTCTTAAAGGACCTAAACCGATATGGAATATTTCTATATAAAATTTAAAACCCTTGATCAAACTCTGCACATCTACCCAACCTAATCGATAAACGATAATGCTATTGTTTTATAATCTACCCGAGTGCATTGAAATAAGTCAATAAATTTCTCACACAAAATCGTCGACGCAGTGTAAACTGACTGTGGTAGATTTTTAATATGAATGTGTTTAACATAGTTTGCTATAACATACACTGTTTGAGTCTAAACTAAATCCATTCTTCATCGTCATGTGTGTTTAGATCGGTAGTGTTATTTTGGCTTGCATACCAAAAGACGTTGCTGTATTTCAAAGTAATGATATAAAATAGTATAATAGAAAATAGAAATAGTGAGCATTTTATATGTAAGCGCGTTGTTTCTGTCACGTCAAAACTCACGACATTTAACTGATGAAGTATAAGGTTGACATAAGCTACCCTCCTCCATCGGTTAACACTGCTAATGGTGTATACGTGCATGCTGGTTTCGTTTCTCTAGCTAACGTTCCCCATCTACCTTGATGCATACATTGCCCCTTAAAGTAAAAACAATTTTAGTCCTTGACTTATATAAACAAAAATCAATTTTCACAGTTCGAAGTCAATTAGTTTATAAATTTCCATGATTTAATATCGTGATTATGTATATTTCATAAGAAAACTAGAAGATAAAAAGATGGGAACTTATACCTGTGCATATTTTCTGATATGCAGAATAAAATGATTGCAACCTTGCCGCTAATGACACATTGCAGTATAAAACGCATCTCTAATACACATAACTGATGCTATGCAGTATTCTTCCAGCTTTTCGTATAGTACACATGCAAACATCGTTAGGTTCTTAAACACAATGTAAAGTGTATATGTTTGAAGCAAATATGCATTCATAAAGAATCGATAAGAAGTATATCTTTCCGTCTCTGTACATACGTATTGTACAATTCATGAAAACGTTATACTGAAGAAAATCGTAGGTTATCAGAAAATACGATCAGTCCTTATTCCACCATGTTGCTGTTGAACGATAACCCACAACATAACCAGTCCGGGTACGAGATTTGTTTGTTTACTATTAAAAAAATGCGAATATTCACTGTAATAGTTTATAAATATTTGTGAAGTATATTTTACACAACTGACGGAATTGATTTAAAAAAATAGTTGCTGTTCATATTTGCGACTTTTTAGTTTTAGGACATGTTCTGTTTATGATCAAACAAGTTCATTAAAATAATTATGTCCAACTTCAATGAATAATTAATTCCTCACTTTCTCAATTTCTGTACATGAAGGACAATTGTAGACTGCCTCTTTTCAAAAGAAGACAGTACTTTTTATGTTTCATAAGCTTTAATGCTTCATAATTCTGTTTCGAAATCCATAGTAAGAACATGGCAAAAATACAAAAAATGCTTCAATCATGATTTCAAGAAATTTCAGCGAGTTAGAAAGGATTCACATCGTTTAAAATGTACGTATTCATGTGCTTTGCGTGTGTATTTACCGAAATGTAATGAACATTGAATTTAAATATGTTTTGACTTAGAAAACAGTTTGTTGTTCAATAAATGTATGATTTCATATTGCGTATAGTACCAATTTTGAAAACAAACACGAAGTCATTTTAAATATAGTTTATATTTTGAATAAATTGTGTGGGTTTTAATTTTTTATTATTTTGATAATGTAGTAATTGTGGAAAATATACTAAAATAGTACCGAATGAAAATAGTCATCATTAATCTTGACTGCGACGCAAGACAATATACTACTCGTTACTCGACAGTGTTTAGAGAGTACTGTATTTCTAGAAATATACATCAACAATCTCAATTCACATCATATCTATCTGGTATACACAGTCTATAATACGTCAGAGTATAATATCATTATGATAACAATCTTGTATTAATAACAATCACATACCTGTGTCCATTGTTGGAGATTGCCTTTGATCTGACTGTTTCGCTGTTTCCCCTCCACCAAGCAAACTGTCAATATCATACGCCGATTTCTTCTTAAGCGACAGATCCATGGCAGAATATCTGCTGTTTTCACATAAAACTCCCTTGAGAATTGTAAGCCAGAAGTCCCTGCTAACGCAAGGTCCTTTCGCAATGTGCCTCGTACCGTGTGTCTGTAGGTCGAATCTCACCGTCTCTCCATACACAATCGTACAGCGCTGGCTACATTCAGCTGAGATTTCCTACTGCCGAGTCACAACACACTAACACTCAAACTTAGTACAATACGCCTGCTAAAAGATTCTATTTATTCGAAACTTCTGTCACCGACCCGTCAAAGTATCAGACTGCGGGTTCAGCGGCAGCGCCGACCAATCAAATACCGATACACCGCCACTGGTTGTAAGCCACGCCCCCTCAATTACAAGAGTCGATCAGGGATTGCTTGTGGTGTGGACAGCTAAACGGTATCTTGTCGGGCGTATTCCGTCCGAGCTGTGATTTTCGTTTTAATTTGCCGTTATGGATTTCAACCGAAAATGCGGACAAATTTAAAATAATGAGTTTATTTGAAACGTCGTAGGGTATTTCATTTTATGAGGTTAAATTTCTAAAGAACGAGGTTTAATCTGAAAACAAAGAAGAAATAAATGTTGGTTAAGATTTCGTTCTTCATTATAATTCTGAACCATGCACATGCTATACGAAAGTGTTATCATCAAATAGTTTCTCTTACAGAAAAATCGAGAGGATTATATCTTTATTATCAACATTAAAAATCAGTTTCTATCAATCGATCTTCGCAAGACCGTAAACCGAGATCATCGTAGATCTAAACCTGCATAATACATGATAAAATGATATTCAATAGCTTTCACGTAAACGTAGGGTATTTTTGTGATAATCCATGGATTATTGACAACAATACATACGAAAGCAGGTTTATTGCATTCTCATATATTTACACTGTCATAAGCAAGAAAACGAAAATATACGACTGATTGCTTATAAACTAAATTTTCCTTTCTTTCTTTGAGAGGCATTTTAGAAGTTGTATAGATGAAGGAAAACCAAGTTCTATTCATAGAACTTGGTTTAAATTTTCCTTGCGTAATCCAGTCTTGAATATTATTGTTTTAATGTCACACATGCGCATCTTTACAATTTATGTTTTAATGACGATAATTTACAGTTTCTCCTTCGTCAGTCAATTCATCTCCGAACGAAACATCACCAATATTTAATCCATACATCAAGATACAATTGTAACAACGTAGCAAATGTAATATTTTAAAACAGGTGTGGTATTGCCTGCTAATCTTAATTTCCTAGACTTTATGAATACACACGTGCATAATATTAAGAATAGTTTCTAATAAATACAACTGCTCACACTTTTATGATAAATCGTTTCAATGAATAATGCACATGATCTGGTTGTCATCTTCATGCATAAAATGCATAAGATGTATGCAAGCAAAATGAATACAACTCTCTCCGTGTTAACTATTATATCTTGATAATTTGAAAACATTTTGAACATATTTTAGAAATTTACTCGCGAGTGGGTTTTTTGGCATCTATTATAATAAAGGAGAAGCCTTTATTTTTTTGGTAATTTAACGTCGCTCTCTGAAGTTAATTCAGCAACAGGACGGCAGTCTGTAAACAACCAAGTCTGGACCAGACAATGCAGTGACTGACATGAACATCAGTCAACGCTGATGGGATGCGATGACGCACATCAACCAAGTCAGCGAGCCTGGCCACCCGATCCTGTTAGTTGCCTCTTAAGATAAGGATGGTTGATGAAGACAGGTACTGAATCGGATTTTCAGGTGTCTGATATTTGAGTGTTTGAGAAATAAAATGGTTTGTTTGAGTTCTTTGCCATATTTATACGTTTAATATTACTTTTCGTATAAAACAGTTAAAATCAGACCTTATGTTTAATATTTTTCATTGAAACATACGAATTTATTTAAGATAACAGACACGACCAGTGAAGTATTAACAGAACTGTTTATCTATTTTGCCACACACACCGCTTCATTTATTGCTTTAGCATAGTGGAAATGGTTAGAGGAAGGGGAAATGAAGCAGGGACTGTGAGACAGACAAGTTATCAGTGTGCGGTGCATGGCGAGTCTGTTTTCCCAGATGAGATTCTAGTAAATGCCCTTCACACAGCCAGCAGTCAGTGGGTACCCGGTGGGGACT